>NW_015113772.1:195995-196641 GCF_001443285.1 Poecilia latipinna
TAATGTCAGTCTTATTCAACCCCCTTCAAATAAAGTGTTACCTAAAATATATAGTAAACTATAGAGCAAATATAAAGCCATTTGCTCTGGTGTGTTTAAAAACAGAAACACTTTCTCTCAAATGCACGCTTAATGGCAGTTGTTATTTATGAACGAGAAATAAAAACAAATATACTCAAAGCATTCACTATCAGACATAAAATGCACACAAACGTGAATAATTCGGTGGAAGGTTTCATCGTTGATACAGTTCCCATTCCTGACCTGACCAGTAGCAACTGGCCAGGTCAGATCTGATGCAGCTTGTTCTGGTACAGCTGCCCTGTTCTCTGTAGCAGAAAAAATAAATAAATAAACTGTGGAACTGTAATTACATTTTTTCCTGGTTAGCCAGTGGCCGGGCAGCCGGAGAGAAGCAGCTGCAGCCGGTACGAGCTGGACCTGGTTAGGAACCTGTCTGCAATGGGAGCCAGTCCAAACTGGTTGCAGAACCAGTCTGCACCGGGATCGAGGCCAGAGGGTCTTCTGTCAAACCTGAGGCGGGAGGGCTGCAGAGATGGATGGAGCTACAGTACGGAGTACTTCCAGTCCACCGTGGTCACGGAGGTATTATCACTCTCTGTCTGGAATAAGAAAGCAGTCATGG
>NW_015113772.1:201551-203789 GCF_001443285.1 Poecilia latipinna
ATGTCCCTACCGTCCCTACCCAAACCTACGCCCATGAGTCATGGTTATTTTAGTATGGCAGTAACACACAGTAACGCACACCTCAGCTGGTTCTTCATGTTCATACTCAGTCGTTCTGATCCGATTCTTACTCATAAATAACTGCAAGGTCATGACCTTTCCCCCACAATCACTGACTGCATTTTGGGCTTAATATAATATAATAACACGCCTCACAGTTTAAAAAGAATTTCTTTTTGTCTGAGCAGTACAATGAGTTTTCTGTACTTTTAGACAGTTCGTGCTTTTGAAACATTTGAGACCGACAGCTTGACACAAAAGTTAGAGGTAGATAGAAAGATTTATGAAGCTGCACTAAGAAAACCTTCAGAAGAACAGGAAAGATGAGAATGAATTGGTTAAGAAGAACAGGACTGACAGATTGAAGCTAGTTGTTGTTGTTTTTTTTTTGTAGTTGTTGGGGGTTAAGTTAAATGTTTGCTTTGTGTTTTCCTCCCAGTTTGACCTGGTGTGCAGCGAACAGTGGAAACAGCCTCTGACTTCTCTTGTCTACTTTTTGGGAGGACTTTCTGGATGTTTCATCTCCGGACTGATCTCTGACCGGTGACTCTCCGTCTCTTCATTTAATGTTTGCAAAATGAAGTGTCTCCCTGTTCCGAAAGCATGAATGATTTACAAATTGGAGTCGCTTCTAAGCCGTTTAGTTATAGAATTGCCATGTTTTTTGATGGCATGTTTCCGTCTTGGGTAACACTTTATTTGACGGGGTGTGCATAAGACTGACATGACACTGTCATAAACATGACATAACACCTGTCATGAACATGAAGGAGTCTTTATGAATGTTTATCACAGTTGCCATGAAGTGTCATTCGGTAAATAATGACACTTTTATTGCAAAGTTGCTCTAAAAGTTGCATTAAAAGTCCATTAAAAGTGCCAACTTTGCATGATTTTGTAAATTATGATAATTTAATGCAAAGTTGGCATTTTTAATGGACTTTTAATGCAACTTTTAGAGCAACTTTGCATTAAAAGTGTCATTATTTACCGAATGACACTTCATGACAACTGTCATAAACATTCATAAAGACTTCTTTATGTTCATGACAGATGCTATGTCATGTTTATGACAGTGTCATGTCAATCTAATAATAATTTAAGCTAATAATGGTGATTAAATTCTGTTCTTCATCAAAAAGATTCCTGTTCTTTATCGTCAAACATATGGTGATGACCCGCTTCCTTTATCAGAGTCATTTTCTTAAAATGACAGACTCCAAACTGCTTAAGGAAAATATTAGAAAATGTTTTCAGACTAATTATTGATATTGTTTGGCTTTCATTATCATAGTGTGAACAGAAACATTTATTCAGTGCATTTGATTGACTAAGTGAAACCTATGAAAGCATTCACGCCCGAGTCCTTCTCTGTTCTGGCACTGCAGGTTTGGCAGGAAACCTGTTCTGTTCGGGTCCATCGCCATCCTCAGCATCTTCAGCAGTGCTGTGGCTTTCGCTCCGTCCTGGCCTGTCTTCACTGTTCTCTTTTTTATGCTGGGCCTGGGTCAGATCTCCTGCTACATAGTCGTGTTTGTGCTGGGTACGTTTCGTTGTGGATCTTTACTCTCACCGTCTCCTAATGCTATGTTCATGGCCACTCAAATCAGAATACCTCATTTGTTTAATGTGACTTGTTAAGCTTCCCTGAACAGGATAGGCCTACAGGCCAAGCAAAAAATTTTCATTACTTTCATCTTAGAATGAGTTATTTTAGGGCCTCTTGTCACTTTAAATCTATATGAGCTGCTGCTGGCCACACCCCTAACTCAATATTTACACCTCCACTTGAAAATGACTGCAAACAGATGCACAATTACACAGATGTGCAAATTTGAAAAGCAGAAGTGGAGCCTCCTGCACAACCAGCAAGAATGCAGCAAGTGGTTTCTGGATGGTGAGTAAACAACAAAACGCTTGTCTTTTCCGACTGCCATTGTTCGACGCATGCAGTGGTAAAATCCAGCTGACCAAACTTGCTGGAGATCTGCTAGGTTGCTAGGAAACAGTGCAGTACCCATTCATTATGGCCGAACATTCAGGCGGTTTTTGAAACTGCAAATTTTTCCAGACCCCAAAAAACATTTACTTGTTGCAAAAAAAAAAAAAAAAAAAAAAAAAAAAAAAAAAAAAGGTGGGGGGGTTTTTTTAAAAGAAGTTAGAACCCAAAAAAAAAAA
>NW_015113773.1:0-22332 GCF_001443285.1 Poecilia latipinna
TCTGTACGGGCTGGAGAAGATTTTAACTCTCTGTCCGGTGTTTTTCATTGATTTCATCCGGTATTTGATCAAAGTTTGTGAAGATTTATTGCGGAAAAAGTAACCTTACTAGCCCAATGTGATGGCTTTTCTCAACGATCTTTAATGTGGAAGAGGTCAAAAATATTCACAATTGCAAAAAAAATAAAAAATTTGCTTCTCGAAGGATTTTGCCGAACAAGAGAGAAAATAAAAAGAAAAAAAAAGGGCCTGGCACACCAAGAGGCTGTTGGTGGAGCCAATTAGGTGTTGGCCACATTTTCTCTCTCCCGGACTCTGTGGTTTTTTTTTTTTTTTTTTGTGGCTGAGGGCATGGAATGGATAAGAAGCAGTCAATCTTTTCAAAAGTGTTCTCATGAAGCTTTCCAGAGGCTCTGTAAGCTCTCCAAAACTGGAAAAAAAAGCACCATATGTGTCTTTACATAAGCTGAAATCAGATATTCTTGGATTAGTCACTCCTTCAGCACCCCGGTGTGGCAGGGAGTCGGGAAGATTAGAAGCCAGTGGTCAGATTTTATACCAGAGGCTTCCTGGTTGATTTCTGAATTGTTCAGCGAGCTCGACGGTTCCTCGGTTACGCTTGGATCGATCTGAGTTTAAAGTCTGCCCCAATTCTTTCCACATACCTCACATTTTCTTGTCCGGGTTTGTGTTGCTTCGCAGACCAAAGTCAGCAGCTGAAAAATGACCAGACTGGAACAGAGGTGCGCTCACAACCAGTTTTCCAGCCTGAAATTATATTAGCACTGCTGGCGGCGCCCACTTACTGTCCAGTCTGAGCTCGTTTTGCGAGTAGAGCTGGTAACGTTTTCCTTCTCTGTTACAGATTCTACAGTCGTGGCAGCTATCCTCACTCACATTCTGAGTTATGGGAACTCTTGACCACAGACGTTGAGGTTATGGATGGCAGTGAGGCTGAGTCAGAGAACATCCTGTTTTGATAAAGAGAAATTGGAGGAAATCTGCAATTGCACAAGAGCTTTTTAACCTCAAACAGCAGAAAACAGGCCTGGGAAGTTCAAGACCCACGAACGAATGATTATGCATCTTCATTCTGATGTCAACAAGTCAATATTTCCCTTTTAGAAGTATCGCTTACCCAGATAATTCGGGACTGTGGTGTTCCTAAACTTTGGTCAGGTTTTCGGCATCAGAGATCAGAGGCGAAATGGGAACGATTGGGTGTTGGTCCTTTGGATGGTGTGTTCACTTTAGGAACTGAAAGAAACGTTTCAAAAAGGCCATTCTTCAAACAACTCCAAATCTTAAAGATACTCACTTTCTGGATAAATAACAAGCTTTTGTACAGCAGATGTGAAGACCGTCGAGATGTTCATGACATAGTTCAGCCGATCAGCAGTTATCAGTAGGATCTGACTGCTAAAATTGTCAGTGAAGTTGTTTTTTTCCACTGATTAAGGGTTACAGACTTTCATGTTTTCAAATAAATCAGAGAAATTATTTTTCTTTACACTCATAATTATCTTAGAACTGTTTCAGTGCCATTTAAGAAACTCCTGTCTTGTTTCGTATCAAATAGAAATGTTTTGGTGGAATGAAAATGGTTTTATGTCTAGATCTTCAGGGTGTGTAAATAATTCTGGGTTTAAATTGCTTCTATGACCAACTACTTTTAAATGTTTTTCAAGCATAAGAAAAAAAAGGGGTCAGTTGTTAAACTCGGCTGACATTTTCTCACCCAAAACATGCAATGTCATATCGGATCGGAAAAACATTGGGCGGTAGAGACGAGTACGGCAGGAGATGTTGGGCAACCACTCGGTTTCACAACACTTGGCACAAACACACGGCTGCTCTACGAATGACTTTCTTCAAACATCAGCACAAACTCGAGTCAGGGGGATTTTTACACCCAGATGGTTGTTGTTGATATTCTATCAGGTTTAAAAGCATCATGTCACGATTGTTTGTTTTTTTTAATTTGGATGAAATTTTTCCGCAGAGCCAATCATGAAAAAATTGGCGAAGGTGAAATGGATGATTTTCTTTTTGAGTGTATATTTACATCGATTATTAAGATCGTCTCGTTAAATCTGAATTTACTGCCGGGCCACGAGGCGAGGGAGAACATGAGTCACGCTGCGCTGCTCAAAGATCTGTTGTCGACTTGAACATCTCATTACAACACTCCCATTTGACTCACATAAAATGTCGTAAGTGTGGAACAATCCAGGACATTTTAATAGGCCGAGTTGGAGCGATTACTGTGAATTAAGACGCTGTCCTTTCTGCTTCTCTGCACGTTTGCACGTCTTTCAGGTTCACGGCGTCGGCTGGTCGATAGGAAGTCGACGTTTTAAGCAACTGGGCCGTCACACGTGGGGACAGACTTCCGACTTTCAGTGTTTCTTATCGTAAATCAAAATAAAATGGAGCCTCTGATAACATTTCATCACCACTACAAGGACCGTAAGACTTCTGCTTTTGAGCCGACTTTAAACTCTGTCATTTTTAGGGTCTCATCTACATAAAAATCCTGAATTACAGGACAGGCTGCAGTGAAACTTTACACATCTGTTTGCGATCTTCTCGGCTGCCGAGGAACTGATTTTGAAAATTATGACCTTTGGCTTTTCATCAAATGTCAAAACCAATATTGGTAGGTTTGCCATGAAATTTGACTCCGTCTTTGCCTTTCGCTGTAATATATCTGAACTCTGGCTCCATGAGGGAAACGGACACCAAGTCAAAGCATTAATGTAATGTACATTAATGTACTTACTTATTAATGTATTAATGTTCTTGTAAACAGAGACTTGCAAATGCAATTAAGTGCATTGTTGGGACTGTATGTAAATAAAGTATCGATCAATAGGCAAAAAAATACAACTTTTTTCTATTCTGATTATTAAAATAAGACTAATAATGGTATGCAATTATTTTATTACTTTCCAAACTTTAAACACCGTCAAGAAGCGACCCCGTTGTTGTAAGATGGACGTCACATCGTCCTGTTTGCAGTTTGCCACAAGTCGTGTCTGGGACACGGCAAACATCTGCAAAACGGTGAAAGAATATCACCATCCCTGCCACAAAGCATGGCAGCGGCAGCATGATGCTGTGGGTTGACTATCGATCGCTTCAGCAGGGAAAGGCAGACTGGTTATCGTCGATGGGGGGTGAAAATGGATCCAAAGCCTGTTGGATGCTAAACGTACAACCTTGACTGAATTGGAATAATTGATGATGACACAGTTTCAAATACATTATTAATTTCTAATCCGACGGAAACAATATTTGGCATCAACGGCTGCATGGAGGAACAGCTGGTTGCAGAAAAAGATTCCTGAGTTGGAATCATCTGGATATAGACAATGAATGGATGAAGGGATGAATGGATGTGGGAAGCTGGTAGAAATGCACCTCGGAGGATAATCGGCTGCAACTGCAGAAAAAAAAAAAAGGTTTTTAAAGTTTTTACTCGAGGGAGGACAGTAAAAGGTTTGATGAATTAAGGCGGCAGCGGCATGAAGCCGTTGAGGCGACTCTGCTTAAAAATTCCTCCAAGTGGATTTGCAGAGTGAGTTCTAAGAAGGTAATTCCCTTCATCCCCTTTAATGACTCAGCTTTGCCCGTCTTATTTTCTGCTCGCTTACTAACATTCAGAAAACAGGCTGCTGCCACCCACCTGTCTACCCAGCCTGCTATTTTTAGTTTCTTTAAACAATGTTTACTTATTAGTGACCTGATTTGCCTTCTGTTTCCCTGTCTAGACGGTGATTAATGGTTGGAACCAAAACACAGAAGGTGAGGGGACCTCGCGTCCATCCTAAAGTTTGACCTTGTTTGTAGATCTCATTGCTGGAGAGACGGACGGCTTCATATGTATGAAGCAAGTCGAGATCACCGTATTTGCAAATGACCTGCAGAGGGATTTTAATACCAGGCTTTATTCAGTCCTGTGGACGTGCAGAGATTGTGAAACAGTTCGACGATTACAACGAAATGGATTTACTGAACTAACTCTCTAAAACCACGTTGAGCGTCGGGGAGAGCCCATCTAGTTTCGACTTGTTTTCGTCCTCTTTTGGAGGAAACCTGAAGGCTTCAGGGGATTCTTCAGCCTCCCAGATTGAATCCTGGAATTTTTTTTTTTTTTTCTGAAAGATGATAGGAAAGCTTAACCTTTGACCCCGACCAAACGGTCCGTGGAACCGGCAAACTCTTTCACTTTCTGAAGCCATTTGTGTTGTGCAGAGACACACTAGTACTATGATTTAAATAGACTACATACTCTATGTAATTAGTGTTGCTTAAATCATTAGATGCAAGCGAGTGCATCTGTAATGTCTGCACCACGTCAAGACCGTCTTTACGGTTTTACAGGCAATAAAAAAAATCCCATAAAAATACAGGAAAGGAATATGACAAAACACTTACAGCGAGTTGATTTGAGCTTACAAATTACAGCTAATCTATGAAAACGTGTCATGTTTAATGCAAGTAATCACTGGGCTGAGTTAACTGTGTGTCACTGTTTCAAAGTGGAAAACGGGTATAAAAATACATCTCAGGGATTTAAAACTACGTTTATGTGACATCATAGGACCCTTTTGGACAACGCCACTGAAAAATAAGTGTAATTTATTATTTGGGTTGGTGTTGCTCAACGTTTTCCTTTCGATTGAACTTTTATCACTTTTATCGTCAAATTTTAATTTTGATGTTTTGACAGTGAAAGAAAGGATAACTTCTATTCACCAGCCGTAACTACATTTCTGAACTTTGAGTGTGACTTAAGTGAGTATTAAAAGGACACCGATCTATGTACAATGTGTGTTTAACACCAGAAAGCGTAGGCAGAAGAGAAGATCAACAAAGTTTTCAGCGCCATCGTATAACTATGACCTCTGGCTGCCTCTTTCCATATGCTGTAATTGCTATTTATGAATCCAAACTGCTTCAAACAAATGGCTTGCAGCAGGAAATGCAGACGTATAAACACGTATAGACCTGATGGTAAACAGCCATCAGCTTTAAGTCTAGAAAGCTCGGAGCCGGCAGCTATATTTGATGTAAATCGAGAGGCCCGTCGCCGTTTCTGGCCGGTGAGGGAAAACGACCGGACAAGTCCGAGCGACGGTCCTGACGGCGTCGTGCACGTCGCCCGTCCTCTGACGCCTCGCGAGGTTTTTCATTTTGAGAATGCTTGAGTGAGTCCTCCAGGGGTCTGCATTCAAGGAAGGTTGAGCTTGAAGAGCTTTCTGTGACTTCTGCTTTTAATCCCTCCTCGTGTATTTCCCACTGAGAAAACGGGAAGCTGTGTGGCATCGAGTGCTCTTTAGCTCCGTAACTTTTTCACATTTTATCAAATGCCAAGGTGTCTCATTGGGGGAGTGGATAGGAAGAGGGTTTTCAGATGCAAATCAGAAATGTGTTGCATTCATTTGAATTCTCCCCCATAAGCAATCACCCTGTATATGAAGCTTTTGCTGCAGTAACAGCCACAAGCAGTTTGGATTTGATCTCTTCGGGTTTGTACACCAAAGCACAGTTTGTGCTCTTTGTCAAAAAGATGATCCTTCAGAACTGAAACGTAGAGATGCACAGCAGGACGTGTAGTTTGTGCTTTAGTGTGCAACCTAATGCAAACGTGTGCAAACTATGCGCTCTTATGTCTGACTGCGTGGTTTGCTGATAGGCTGGTCTGTGTGTCTGAGGTCCCTCTGGCTCCCATGGTTTCTCTCTCAATCCCCTCCTCCCAAACACTTTCCCCTCCCTGTTGTCCTCCAGGCCTTCTACCGTCTCATTTTCTGCGCTTGGCTAACACAAGCGCCACCTCTCTGTCACTCCAGGTATGGCACTTTAACTTTGGGAAGCAGTTTTAAACCCTTCTGAAAGCACCTTATAATCAACGTGAGGTGACGTTTTTGCAGCAGGGCCACAACGTTGACTGCAGCGTTTCAGACATTGTGTCAATGCTAAGCTTAGACTTGATAAAAGGTTACATTAGATGAGATATAGGAGTGGATATTGGGTTCAGGAGGATAAATGCAGTCAATTGGAGATGTTCATACTTCCATTTAGCAGAAGGAGAAAGAGAGAGAGAGTGTGTGTGTGTGTGTGTGTGTGTGTGTGTGTGTGTGTGTGTGTGTGAGAGAGAGAAAAAGAGCCACTTAGACATGTTTGTCTTTTTTACACTTGCATTTCTCCAGACAACTGAAACATCTGAACTCGTGTAGCTTAGAAAATCTTTAACATGTGAGTTTCTATGGAAAGCATCTTTAAGTCACGGATGGTCAACTCACATGACCCCGTAGACAATGGAATAAATTTTATACTTTTGAGACTGTGAAGCATGGAAGCTTTTAATAAAAGAAAGCAAGCAACAGCTGAACCCTACCGAAGCTCAGATCCTCTAAAATGTTTGCCTGGTGTGGATCACAAGTAGGGTGTGGTTTAATATCCTGTTCCCGCTCCTCTTTTCTTTTTTTTTTTTTTCTTTTTTACATTCCTATTCTTTTTGTGGTCTAATTCATGAAGAGGGTTCAGGGAAAGCAGACGGAGTCTGATCAAAAACATCTCAGATTTTGTATTTTCAGCTGCAAGAATTTGTATTTTGAAGGCAAAGAGGAGGAACCCTGCACCGCAGATACTAAATGTAGGGGATTTACTTCACGTTGCACCAGTCAGCTGTGATATGTCTCCAAGCAGAGAGTTAGTGATTGATTCATGAGGGCAGTGGTTTTGGATCAAGCTGCATCAATCACTCCGGCAGGCTTTTTTTTTTCATGCAATTCATATATTTGCAGTTTAAATATGCATAAATATCAGAGGGCACCCTTCTCAGGATGCAGCAGCAGACAGATAAAAGCAACCATCTGCCGAACAGCTTAAAGCAGCATGTGGAATCAGACTCCGTCATGGGAGCCATTTCTTCTCACACACACACAAACACACGCACGCCCGAGGCGACTATGAAAACAGCTGTTCAGGTACTGTACTCCTAAAAGTCTGCAGACGTATTCATAGTGGTCTGATCTCACGATAAGTCATCGAAATAACGTTTGTGTTGAGGAGACGAGCAGAAAAGAGGCCGGGAACGAGTAAAGCAGAAGGTATCTGCAGGTAGAAGAGGTGTCGTGATGCAGGTTGGGGTCCTGCTGGACCGTAGGGAGGTGCTGGTGAGCTCTCTACCCCAACCGAAGCTCTTCCCTTCTGGACACTTGCGGCGTGAACTGGTGGAGCCTGGATCCATTCTCCGAGCCCTCCCTCCGTCTCTCCTCAGCCCTCCCTCTTGCCCCCTCCTCCTGTTCTTCTTTCCCAGACCCGGTGGGTGCAGTGCCACGTCGATGAGTGAACTTATTAGAGGCAGAGAAGGGAGGAGGTTGGGGAAGAAAAGTGCTGAGCACCTCCACGTGGGCTCATACTCCTGCTGCAAAATGTGTTGCTGTTTATCTATATGAAAAGCATTTAACTTTATCATTTAGATATTTTATGTTCAATTTCAATCTCAATTGTTTTTTTTTAAAGAAACAAATTGGAGGCTTCTAATTTGTGAGGTTTCCAAACTGAATAAAAGGATATTAGGTATATGTTTGCATATTACTTTAAAGTAACTATTTGAAGTCTATGCTTGTGTCTTTTTCTCTTCTTCTTTCTTTGAGCTTCTGGAAATCACTTGGTGATTTTTTTTTTTACCAGTGATTATGAAAACATTTCATAATCTGAAGATTTAGTTTCTCTGTGTCCAAGTAAAGGCTGTCCTTATCAGAACTAACTCCTGTACATTACTGCCATCTTGTGGTTTTGTTTCAAATCGCATCTTGACATATTGGAAAGTCTTCACTAGAAACAAATGGATTAAAATTGGTGTTTCTGTACGCAAACACCATTCAGAAATCCGTCTATTTTGATTTCAGTTTAATTTACTTCCAAAAAATGTTAGTCACTTTATTAAATATTTATTTATGATAATAAAGCCTTTTATTTGCCAGCCACCTTTTGATATTTCACAAGATTGAGTTTTTGTGTCATCGTGGGAATTTCCAGAGAAACTGGAAGAATTTTGTAGATGCTGGCAGGAATGTGTCGGGATTAAACATTGCCTTCTCTGCGTCCTGCTGCCGCCTTGCCTCAGAGCCACAGTCCGGTAAATCTATCCGTCTCCATCAGACGACATTCGTGTTGGATTCAACTTAGACTCTTACTGCGCTTTGGAAAAGTGTTCCTGCCCCTTAAACGTTTTCATTTTTGAGACAACAGAAAAGGAAACTTCAGTGTTCGTCATTGTGATTTTATTTTATATATAAAACCAAAAGTTGCATTGTTTTTGAAGTTTTTACCAATCAAATTTGAAGGTTTCATTAACTTCTTCACTATGCTGCAAAGGCATTGGCATAAAAAAACCCAATTCTCCGGTCAGAGTAGAAATATAGTATAAATACTGTATATAAAAATAAAAACAAAACATAATTGCACTGACGTACTTAAGACATCTGGTCTTAAGTAAAACTGGATCCTCGTGGATTCTGGACTTTCCTGTGTTTTCAGTCGGTGTTTCACACAAACCACTGCAAAGCAACACGCCTGCGAGGAAAGCTATCTCCCACAAAAACAGTCAGAGAGGAAGACATGGGCTGGTCACACACAATGAGCTGAACTTTACACATAATAAAATGTGGTCATTTGTTTTCACAGTTGGCCTGTGTGAGTGCTGAAGTCTTTGTTTAAAAGTGGAGGAGTCGATATAAAAAAGGGCCGAGTCCTGGAGCAGCAGATCTATTTAAAACTTCCATGGTTTGGAAGTTCAGTGGAAGTGCACGACCTGCATTCCACGTAAACACCTGAAAGCGCGCACATCCAGCTTCCCCATGTTGTGCTCCAGACGTACTTGCACAAGTCTGCTGAGAGTAAGACTTTGACTGCCCCAGCAGAACGCGTTGCACTGACTCGATCTTGTTGTATGCGAGTGCTACCGAGTGCAGGCCTTCAGGCAGTCGCCTGGGCACCTGGTGCAACTTGTTGTGACACAGGTCTAACCGATGCAAGGCCTTAAATGCACAGGCGGATACTTTGAAAATTGCATTTCTTGCCAGTCCAAGTGCTCGAGGTTGTCCAAGTTGCGGAAGGAGGCTTTCTTTATGGAAGATATTAGATTGCCTTCCAGATTTAGAGTTTTCAGAGAGTTAGGAAGGTTTCGCGGCACTTCCTTTAGTTTGTTTCCTTCTAAGTTTAGGCTTTCCAAATGTGTCGCATTGATGAGGGAATCTCTAAGAAGGCCTTTGCTCTTCAACCTGTTTGCACTGAGATCCAACACCAACATCTGTGATATGCCATTAAAAACCCCTCGGTTAAGTTGCTCAAGGTGGTTTCCTCTAAGATATAACTCCTTTATGGACAGTGGTAACTCTAAAGGTGCCGAGGCTAGCTGATTATAATCCAGGTTCAGGGTACGTAGATTGTGCAGAGGGGACAGTGCACCAGGAGGAAGAGATCCAGATCTATTCCCCAGGCTGTTGTTGCTCAGGCTTAAAACCAGCAGACTAGGACACTGTGCCCAGGCCGCCTCAGACATCGTCTCCAGGAGATTGTTGTCCAGTCGTAGCTCCTCGAGAGAAATTGGGAGGTCGGTTGGCACACTTTGAAGTTGATTCCTGTCCAGATAGAGGACGCTTCAAGACGGGAATCCCCTCAAAAGATCCTTCTATGGCTCCATCTGTGAGCCGATTTTTTTCTTAAGGAAAGGAATTTCATGGACGAATATTCACTGAGCAAGTCCAGCTGGATGCTGCTGATGTGGTTGTTCATCAGGAGGATGTAGTGGGCATTATAGGGGATTCCATATGGAAAATCTTCAACACCTTTATTGGAGCACTGGACAACTCTGGAACAAAAAAAGAAATGCACACTGTTAATTCTCTCAGTCACACAAATTTAATTTTACACAGGGAATTATAACTTGTACAATTATCCTTTTCAATAGGACTAGGCTAATGTTTGGCTAATAAGCTTCAGGAGGCTTCTTTGTTTAGGACTGAAGACAGTGGTTTTACTCAGACCAATGCACCTTTGTCAGTATTGGTAAAGAAAACTGAGAGACATGCATTAGAGACATGAGCTGGATGGGACACACTCAAAATACTGCTAAATTTATTGTCTTTTGAATACACGGTAACGAGTATTGGATTAGGACTTGGAATCAGCGAGGCGCATCAGAGATCGTTATTTATAATGAGTAGATTTTAAATGCTCTCATTTACCAGCCGATATTCTTAAAGGCTTACCTCCCATAACAAGCACACAGGTGGACAGTAGTCATCCATGAAGTGAGGAAAGGGTGTTGGTGGAGGTATTTTATTCTTCCCCTCTTGTGGCTTTTGTGTTTTATTGTCTTTCCTCCTTCTTTTGTCTTTAGACGGTTCCTTATTTCTGCTAATCCTGCTGGTTTCAGTTGGCGACGTGGATGGTGCTGTGGTTGGTAAAAGTTTCAGTCTGGGTGAAGGTTTGGTCCCTTGTGGCTGGGGAGGAGATACTTTGTTATACCCAACTATAAATATGGCGTTATTTTCCATCTGCGTAACAATTGTGGGTTTGCCCGACAGTAGGACTGTGCTTGGCTTTGGGGTAAAATGGACCATTTTTGCAGTGGGTGTATTTTTATTAAATTTCTGTGTATGATTTCCTTCCTTTGTTTTTAAACCGTTGAGGATGAACCTGACCTCTGCTGGTTTTAGCTTTGCTGCCCATGTTGTGATGAATTCACTCTTTCTAACCTCAGGGTCTGTGTTTATGTCCATTAAAGACTTTGGCGCGACTGTTTGTGTTTTTGTTCCTAAATGTAGGAGATGCTTATCCTCCACCTCTCTCAGCTCGATGTTTGAGTCTGAGGAAGCAGTTTTGGAAACAATAGGCATCGAACGGACAAGGTCTTGATGATGGAGGAAAGTTGAACGATTTTGAGACAAAGTGCCACGAATTTCTGAATGTGTGAACAACGTGGCTAAGGAAATGTTACATTGTACATTTCCTTATGGCTACCCGTTTCTTTTGTTTTTTGTGAGAGGGTTTCTGTAATCCCCTCTTCTTTAATTTCCATGTAATCCTCTTTTGTCTCTCTTTTACCCTCAAAAAGATAAATTACTGCGACCGTCTTTTTTTCTTTTGTCTTTGTCTGGATCATTTGTCTTTACTTTTGCATCCGTTTGGTCCAGTTTTACTTCTTGCTTTTCCCTCTTGCTAGTGCCATCTCTAAGGATTTTTGTGATTGAATTAGGAAATAAATGAAATCCATTTTCTTGCACCTCCTCTGAATTTGTTTTGTTGAGATAATCCACTGTGTCTGAGAGGTAGGATTTCTCAGAGTTTGTGGCTTTTCGTAAAGAAATCCTAGCAGAATCTTCCTCAGATCTTCCCAGATGTTCCTCCAGGACATCCTCCATCTTGCTTGCTAAAGTAACTCGATCCTGAATCATTTGCTTACTGCTGTTCTTTTCTGACACTGCCTTGAAAGATAACCCTTCGTCACTCCTGTGCATCATCAATTCCTCCTCGGGTTTCTTCATGTTTTCACTTCCATTTTCCTCAGCAAATGGGGAAACATCTTGCAGGCCATTGCCATCTGTCCTCAGGCCAGCTTCCTCTGTCAATGTCGCACCTGCTTGCAAATTCAAACAGGCAGAAAGTGACAACGAAAACCAAAAATCGTAACCAGAAGTCTCTAGTTTGCAGGAGATTGTGTCTAAAAATGGTTTGACAGATGTGGAAAATGTTGGCAGAAGTGGCCTGGTACTTACTTAGATTAAAACTGTTAGGAAATCCAGAACCGGTGAAGAACACAAGCAGGAGAGTAAGCACTTTCATTTTCTATGGTGGGAAAGGGGGACATTTATTGGAAAAGAACTACATTTATTTTCTTAAAATAATCACAGAGTGCATTAAACACTAACTATATACTTTTTAAGTCGCTAGTAGAGCTTTAAGAAACATAAGAATAAAGAACACCACTAAATGCTGAATTGATGTTATTCTATCTCTACCAGCTCTTGTTATCTTTAACATAAGCAACATAATATGTCAACAACAAATAAATATGATCTTTATTTGTCTTATTTATCTGTCCACTTACCTCATGTGAATCTGACCTCCTAATGAGTCAAAGGCGAGCTTCTTCTTCTTTCATTACCTCCGTCCAGCCGATTCTACATCTGCGTGTGGAGTGAGACGGTTAAAAATAGAAGGACAATCCATTTCAAGGCCCTTTGTCTATGCCGGGAATTTTCACTCACAAGCTCTGAGGCAGCTGTGGATAATGACTCTTGAAATGCCTTTATCTGAAAGGGATTTCTAACACTTAACTCTCAACATCAGAGGAATTTGAGGGATCAATAGCAGGAAGAGGGCAACTTCAGGCAGAGGGGTCAGAGGTAGCAGCTGGCTTTTACAGTGCCTGCTATTGGGGGCAATAGCTTCCCGTTCATTATGTGAAGGTGACAAGGAGCTCTTGGAAATGGCTCGGCCTTTGACCTTTACTTTAGTAACCTGCTGAGTCCAAAAACAGCTGACAATCACATTCAGCTTCTTGGAAATAGGTTTATTGTGGTACTTGTTTGAAATAGTTATTATTATTTTTTTTTTTAGGAATGCAAATACATAACTGGAAACAATGCATTCAGAATGCTGTGACGATTGTTTGGAACAGAAATTGTTTTCTACTGATTTATTAAGGTTTATAATTACCTTTTTTGCCACGAAAATGACTTTGACTTCTTACTAACATAACGTCTGACAAACGCTGCACCTTGAAATATTTTGACTATATGTATTTTATGCTAATTTTGCAATTAGTTTTTAATTTATGTTAAACTACACATCAAAAATATTAATTTATCAAGAAGAACATAAAGCAAAAAGTATAGAAAAGACATCATCGTTTGTTTAAATGCTGATCAACATGCAAAGCACCGCTGCTGTAAAAATACTGACATCTAGAGTACAAAATATGAACTTTAAATAAAAAAATAAACATGCAATGCCCTCATTGGCCACTGAGGGGCAGTATCTAATCACTTCTGTTTGCCCAAGTTTTCCATATGACTGCTCATAAGTGCACTAATTTAACTATAAAAAAAAAAACTAAAAAAAACAACAGACACTGTTTTCTGTTTATTCAAATCAATAATGTCGTCACTCATAAAAAGAAGAGACGGATACACACAGGTGATGAACGGGAGGGAGAGTGTGAAAGAAATGCCCTTCAGAAGACATGGAGAAGTGCCTTTAATGGCTCGGGTTATGGCACATCATTTCCTGTCAAAGATGACGTAATGTATAGGAGAGTAGGTGTAAGAATGAAGGAAACAGAAGGGCGGGGGTGGTTTTCTTTCGGACCACCACCTTTTTACGGTAAAAACACACAATATCTCTGTTTCTGTGGGCCCACGTGATGCTTGTTTGCGAGTAAAAGTCCTCGCTTCTCTTCCTCCTGTGGATTTGATACCTCATCGGCAGCTTCATAAAAAAAGCCTGCACAGACAAATCTCTATGTCTGGACTTTTGCCTTCAAGCAAAATCAGTTTTACAGTTGAGCGATTGTTCTCCGGTGCACCCAGATGCCCGACAACTGCCCAGCGGCGTGGGCAGTTACTCATAGTCTAGTTGTATTCCCCGATCCCTGAATGCCAAAACTGCCAAAACAAAACTGAAAAGCGCATGTTCCAATTTGTTGACTTTGCGGTAACAACTTGGGGAACCAAACCAAATCCATGTTTTGAATTTTGAGAACATAATTCTTGGGATAACGACACCACAAAGAGCAGAATTTTCTGCAAGTACAACAAGTATCAAAACGCTGCAGTTACTGAAATAATAAACTTTGATAAACAATCACATCAGTTTGGATGTGACTGGGGGTTGAAAAAGCATCGGGGGGGGGGTTAACAAGGCTAAAGTCCAAAGGTTACAGACTGCGATCAATTTGTTTGGCTGAGAGCGTCAAGGCTTGTATCTGCTGGCCGGATGACTCGAAGCTTAACACACGATTCAAATGAACGCTCGCCCTTGTTGCCTCTACACGTCTCTCACGTCCCGAGCGTTGCATGTTGTGGAGGCACACTGTTACCATCAGGAAGCTCACACAGCAAACCATTGTGCACGACTGAATACGAGGAATGGGGTCAAATCCCGAAACTTTTTACAATATGCGGAAAACGTTTGCTTTAAAAGAACACGAAAGTGTATTCTTAATATTCATTGTTTTGTTAATATGATTTTCTGACTAGTTTGCATAACATATGATGTGTGTGTGGGGGGGGGGAACCATGCAAGTATAAATTAACCATTAACAAGCGCTAACAAAGCCACAGTTAATGGACATCCAAAATTGTCTTTGTTCAAATGTCAAACTGTGACGGTTTCTGATGTCAAGATGAACTAAAGCAAAAAGGTGAAATCCAAATCTCGCAATTTAGGCTAAAACTGTACTAATCTAAATTATGTTACATGCTTCAGAGAACTCTTTTCCAACTTACTTTCTGTCCAGTGACAGGAGGAGTAATCCTACATGCCCATAAGATACATTATACCCAGAATAGCTCTTTAAAATTGAACTTGCATTTTTGCTTTGGTAAGTTTTCTAACAGTAACAGTTCAGGAAGCCTAACGGCTTGGGGAGAAAAGGAGGCTGAATCAGATGTGAAGCAGTTCAAAACAACATTTATGTTAGAAGTCAAAGTGAAGGGTACAAATCAACATGGTGTTTTTATGGCCCTCATTGTCCTTATCTAATCTATGGGGTCACTGAGCTCTTCAATCACTGTGTCTTTGGTTTGGACAAGCTGATCAAAACAAGGTCAAGTAAAGGAGAGAGGCTCAGTTCAGAGTTTTTTTTTCTTTTTCATTAAAAAGTCTGAAGCAAAAAGCTTTACTTATCTTCCTGTTTACGTAGGACTGGACGTTAAAATGAACTAGCATGCCCCTGAGGAGACATCGATTATTCACACACTCACATGTAGCAGCCAAACACCCCATAATTGATGTTTCCCATAGCAGGAAGTCCATTAGCTTCAGGTTTTACAGAGATAGGTGTAAAAAGAAAGCAGCTTTGGCCTTTTAAAAATAATATAATGCACTGTTAGTTTAAGCCACAGCCAGACAGAAGTATAGCTTTACAGCTGCAGCTCTTTTTCCTTATATATGTGCCCCATAAGTGCTCGAGTCGCTCTCAGTTATTCAGAACGGTTGAGCCGGGTTAAGTTAGATTCAGTTCAAACATCACAAAGGAATCTTCATCAGTGCAGACAAAGGGTCTGCACAGTTTGGGAGAGAAGTGAGCAGCTTTATTGTGTCACTACATTGAGATGTACAAGTTGTAGCTGCTGTAGCTATAGACACATCACTGCTACCTATACTGCATGGTTTCTTTCTTTTTTTTCACATTTTCCACACTCTGTGAACTTTGTTACTTTAATCAATATTTCTTGGCCTCTCATTTCGTCCGTTATTGTTTCCACACATCAGGAAACGAGAAGAACCCAAGTTGTCCACTTTGGAACCAGTTTTTATTGGTAGAAATTCACACACACAAAAAAAAAAAACAACAGCTTTTGAATGAGAATGAAGATTTAATCAGTGCATTAATAGAAGAACTGACAACAAAAACAAGTATAGTAGTGTGCACACCACCATCAGCCGTGAAAGACCAGCATTTAAATACGCAGAAATGCAGATGAAGTTGTGCAGATAAACTTCACTTTGCTGGCACCGAGTCTTCTCTGTGTGTCTTTTGTGTGAGTTAGTCCCGGTGTGTGCCTAGTGAGAGGCCCTTGTTATTATGGCCTGCTGCTTTTCAATGAAACAGCTGTGAGAGCCTCCAGTCAGCCTCCAAACGCGGCTCAGGCTGCCTGGTAACTGCCCTCCGATTGGCCAACTTTCCGCCCCCTCCGACCAATCGCGTGAGCCACACGTTTAGGAAGCACATGGGGAGGAGGAAAAACACAACACAGGGGTGGGTGGGGGGGGGGCAGAAGAATGGTGAGAACGTTTCCTGTGAAAAAAAAAGAGAAAAGAAACACTTGAGAGCGTACAGAGATTTTTGGATCAGGTTTCCAGTAGAGAGACTAATCACACTTGAAAGGTTGTAACTTTTATAGGCTTTTGAACTGTTTTCTTGTTTCTCGAATACTCTCTTTGGGAAGTTCTGTCTTGGTCTTGCACTTTTTATTTGGCAGAAGAAGAAGAAGAAGCAAGGGAGAAAAGAAAACTACAAGTCAGGCATTCTTGCTTTAAAATGAAACTTTATTTAACAAACTTTTCTACGTTTAACCAAAATGAAGAGAGCAAGAAATAATAATAATAATAATAATAATAATAATAAAAACTCCATGAACTATTTCTTTGTATCCTTTTTGTGTTGTGAGTGACAACAGGACGGGGGTGGGCTTTGTGATGGAGGTTGTTGGCTTTATGTCTGGCAGGCTAAGACGTGCCACTGCTAAACCAGTGTTTCCAGGGCTTCATGTGGGCTTACTGGAGGCCCGGAGTCGTGGCTCTTAGGCATAATAAGTGTTTGTTTTACAGTAGCTGTGACGCATGCAGTCGCTAGATGTGAAGTCGGCGAATTACGAGGGCTGTAATTTCCTTTCTCACCGGCTCACCTTTACCCGTTCTCTGTGGGTGTCTGACAAACGGTAATGCCGTGCATCTTATCTTGTACGAGTTTGGAAGGCAAGTAGGTGGGACCTTGTAATTACGACGGTGGCCTGCAGATCTTTGCGAGAGCTTCCTACGCAAACAGCCCCTCGCTCCCCTGGAGGTCACACACTACCCACGAAACCCGAACGCGACTTCTCCAGAAAACAAGACGTGACGAGAGACTAGAGTTGCAGATAAAGCGACGTGGGCTGTGTGATGTGGTGAGGAGGATGGCATTGAGTTGCACAGGTTGGCTTATTTGTGCAACGTGTGTGCGAGTTCTCTTCTAATTATGAGCAGATGTAATCATACTTCAACACACATAAACACTGATGGCGAAGAAAAAAAAAAAGAAAGAAAAACAACAACACAGAGACGTTGATGGAGCGATTTGCTGACACTGCGCGGTGATTGGTGCTTTTGACTTATTGGATACCACAGCCACAAGTTCCAGCAACATGTGATGAAGTTGACACAGTTTAGACAACTCAAACTGCACATTAAGTGATTGAGAACTAAATCAGTTTCTGAGGAATGCTTGTAATGGCGGTTTATGCTATAGCTATTCTGTAAAAATAATTTGTTGTTTGTATTGTAAGAGGGCAGGCGGCTATTTTTTTTTGCTAGAAACAAACTAAAAATACGACAAATATGCAACATTAATGCAAACATCACAAAATAATCTGTTATTAAACAGTATTAAAGTGGAAAATGAATATAGAAAAACTGAAAAATAAATGCAGCAGAACATTCTGCTGCATTTATGAGAAATTAAACTGATCATGCATGGATGACCAGCAGAAAAACTAATAAACAACCAGTGTGTTTTTACATATTTCTTTCTTGTTTTTTTATACTATTTACATCATTTATAGACAAATGGACATTTTCTGGTGGTAGTTTTAACCCCCTGACACTTAACGTGTCTTGAGATTGTTTTATGCTGGTGGACTAGTAAAAACTACATGAAATGGCAGCTTTACATTAAGTGGAATATCATTTTACAAGTCAACATGGGTAATCTTGAAAATTCATTTGAACTCTTTTTAAATAATTTAACTTATTTATGACTTAAGTTAGAAGTCTTACTAAGATGCTCTCCCTGGGTCAGAGTGGGCACATGAAGCCACAGAAGTGCACAACATCAACGGAAAAATGTTTTGCTTCCTCCTGGCTAGATGCAAGAAATAAAGTCGATTTTCATTGTTGGGGACTTGCAACTGTTTGGCTGTTTCGACATTTCTTTCTCGGCATTATACCAACAACAGGCAGTTTGCAGCTTGTTTAGTTCGCTGTCCTTCCACAAGGACACAATTCTGCAGCTGTCATTCACTCGTATGAGCTGAGTAACAGTTACTGTCGCCTGAGGCACCAAGAGGCTGTTACCCTGAAGTCACAACAGCTGCTGAAGACAATCTCCAGCTCCCTGCCATTAGCAATGAAAACTTGTATCACGGACATTGGATGTACAGGGTGCCCAAGCAACTGTAATATTTTGCTTCTTTTTCTGTCCAGATGAATATTTTTGGGATATTCACTGATCTTGTCGCTGTTATAATTCCATATATCTCAAAACGGGTCGCTACATTTCGATGTAAAACACTGGATTGTGAAGCACAGACGTAAAAATACTAAATCTCGCGAGGAGTCTACCCCCAAACAAACCAATCGGATGGCAATGAAATAAAACGCCTCCTACCCTGTATGGGGTCATGTGTGTGAGAGAAGAACTCCAATCTGCTCCCACTGTGCTGCCCAGACAATCCCAACGTAATCCCTGGAGTCCAGTCCAGGATTATAGTGTCTGCTCCACCTTCCGTCTCAGTCTTATAGAAATTAGTGGACTGTATATGAGCTAAAAGCCCAAGAGCTAACACCTCCATTCTGCAGCCTGTAACAAAACACCATTTTAAACGTCCTCACATTTTCCTAGAAAAACCGACTACGCCTAGCATTTCATCAGATTAGGTTCCCCTGGGGTAGATTTCAAAATGTCAGCTCCAAAACAACTTTCCTTCCCAACACGTGGCAATTCTTTAAAACTGATTCTTCTTATATTTTTGATGATTCATTCATTTCATGGAGGTTCATTTGTTCTTTAAGCCGTCGCATTATTTACAACCATCGTGAACTCCTTATTGTTTCAGAGCTGTTTCATACTAACCCTGCAGCAGGGTTGGCAACCTTGGATGTTTTTGACCCACTTTGACAACAAATTATGTTAAGTAGCTTTCCATAATCTCACTAAATCTATGCAATATTTGCTTTGGTAGGGGGTTTTAATCTGTCATACTTCGTAAAGAGCTGGCTGACCCCAACAAGGATAAGAAGCAAGAACAATGGAAATATGGATAAAAAAAAAAATACAAAAAAAAAGTGTCAAAACAAATACCTGAGATTTGAGCATATTTATTGCCTTATTCATGATTAAAAGTGTAAAAGTGTAGGTACATGAGTGCAAAATCTACTTCTGGTATAAAACAGAAGAAACAAAACTGAGAAGGGGGAGGGAGGAACAAGAGATGGTTTCCCATCTTTTCAACCTCTAGTCGCTGCAGGCAAGAAGTGACTTGTGAAGTGAAAGACACAAATATCGTATGTGTAGATAATGTGCTGCAAGTGTTGCAAATGATACCTTTCTCCAAATATAGTTGGACTGATGGCTACCATAAGTGATCCAGCAGCAAAGTTAAAAGCACACTGCATGGAAGCATGACTCTAAACAGGAAATCTGGTCCATTTGGAGCTGGCAGGAAAGAACGGGGGTTACAAATGTCAAGAGTAAATCTACACACTTTTACTGTCCAAATAAAATGCCAGTTTGAGAATGTAAAACGTAAAGCCAACCCTTCTCCTTTCTGGTATTTCTCAATAGCATTTCACCCAACTAGCCTTTGGCATTCTTTCCTCTCATTAACAACCAGCCTGGGTCTGTGCAGCGTTGCATGTGGGGTTTACTGTAAGTGATCCAGACTGACCGAGTGATTTACATTTTTGGTTAAAGATTCAGTGGCTTGGTTCATTTATTTTTCCATTTTCTGAAATTCTGTAATTTTTGCAATGTAGTGCAATTCTGCGAAGCGGGAGTTTGCAGAAGTTTAAGTACCAGGATCGTAGGCATGGATTTAGTTTTAACATAGTTATAAAACTAATTATTTCAACTGTTGTTTCCCCCCCCCCCCCCCGAGATAGACTGAATACACATTATATGGCTGCAGTTATTTTCCTAATTACATATGGAAAATTTCTTAAAGGCTATGAAAGGTGTGGAGAAAATGAATAGATAAACGGGAGTAAATTAAAAAAGAGTATTTTGCAATTTGTGGATATACGTCAAGAGCAACCTACATTGCGTATGCAAATCAGTTTTGTCTACAGAGAATGGAAAACCACTTTATGCGCCATTTGCATGTGGAAGAGATAACCGAATGAAGAATCTCTGCTTGTTTGGCGAGGTGTGTCTGATGTCTGTGTGACATGGATGGTAAATATGAAGCAGAATGCGTCAGCGAGGCCTGCTGGTTTTCTCAGCATGACATCAGTTAATATGCTCCGTAATTTTATTTTGCCTAAAATGTCAACCGCAAATGTTTTTTTTTTTTTTTTTTTTTTTGTGCGTGTGCATGTGGCGTGTGTTGAGGAAGAACGATACAGCTGTGGGCTTTCCTTTGTTGGAAGGTTGATGGAGCTAATTATAGGGCAATAACTGAAGAAAACCTGTTAGAGGTTGCAAAAGGCTCAAAATTTATCCAATGTTAATATTACGCCTAAAGTTAGTTGTCCGACTTACGCACACCATAAGTTAATTCAAGGGTTTAACATTTTTAGTGCACACTGTATCCGTCCTAACTATGAATGGTAAAAAACTACCTTCCCAGATGTTCCTCTGACTTGAATTCATGAACTCCAAATCCCACAATTAGCTAAATCCTAAATTTAATCCTAACAAAGACAAAAACACATTTAGTGTAAATAAGACTGGGACTTGTTGTACTTCAGGCCAACTGTACAGCTACAAGGATGTTACTTCTTAAGATGTGAAGCAGATTGAAGTGATATTTGTAGTCAGTCTCATATAAATTTCACAGCTGGGTGGGTACAGGTCAGCCATCTCTAGTTTATCACTTCACTTGTGCAGAAACACACAATTTCTCCTTTTCAGAACTTAATGCAATCAGTGTTCCAGTTTTGTTCAGGAACATTTAGTTACTTTGGAGAAAGACGTCAGTTGTGTTCATTGGGTCGTCTACACTGTATATGCGTGTGTGTGTGTGTGTGTGTGTGTGTGTGTGAGAGAGAGCATGCGAGTCTTTGTATGTTTGTGTAAACCCACTTAGGCACGATCTTGTTACTGTGTTCATCCCAGACACCGCTGCCTACTTCCTACGCAGCTGAATGCTGATCGAGTCACAGGCCTGAATTGAATTTACTTGCTTAGATTCCCCCTTAAAAACTGCGTAATGTATTTTCAGAATGTACTGAGCAAAACTCACTAAGTTCGATCCAAGAATAAAGAAATGCTCACGTTTATAACCACTTCGGTTATTTGCACAAGACCTGTACTGGTCATTCATTCATTTGTTCTTGTATATTTTAGTTTTGTAAATCATTGTAGTTTTTGTTGTTTTTTTGCTGGTAAAAATAAGACCCTGGTTCTACACTCCGTTTCGGATTCTCGGCTTTTGAGAAGCGATTGCTCGCTGGAGGCGTGGACTTGGTTGAAGGTTTACATTTCCCGTGCTATGAAGCTTACCCAAACTTGTGTGCGCTGTAAGCAACCATCCCCACTACAAAGAAAGAAGTGATGAGCTAAAATGGACGGCCGTTGATGTTAATTCAATACGAAATCAATTTCGTCATTCACGACCTCTTCTATTTGCTGATTGGCCCAGTTAAAATTCAACCACAAGATATTGAGCTCAATGGGAGAAATCCCAGATGGGATGAGAGGTGGATGAAAATCACTGCGCAGGGAGGTAATGCCAGAGTTAATCAGATGATGATTGGAGCTAAAACAATACTTTTCAACTCTTATTAATGGAAATGTTTAATGATCTGTTTTTGTCCACTTCTCAATCTGAGATCCTCACGCTACTGCACAATTAAAATTCCCAATTCGTAAAGTATTCACCTTTTACACCAGTGCTTTCATAAATCCTCCTAGCAAGCAGGTGTACCGAGCACTTCGGGTGATGACGAAAACTGATGGCTGCCATTTATTTCACAGCTGGGAGGTCTAGATCTAAATAATGCACATCGGATCCTCTGAAGCTTTTATGTCACATCCCCTTTCTCTCCGTTTCTATCTTAGGCCCTTCTTCTGGCTGACTTGTGTCACCTGCCTCTGCACAGATGTATGCACAACCAAAAGGACAGAATGCGGCTTTAGCTTCGCTTCCTGTCACATCTGTGGTATGATTTCCTAGAGCATCTGCAGAAGGACTTGTTGCCTCTGAGTGAGCGGGTTCGTGCTTTGTGATGGCGCCTGTATCGGAGTAGATTTAACACAGTGGAGTTTGAATCTTTAAATGGGTGTTAAAACTTATGCAACCGGGTTACTGCAGCTTTTTATTTCATTAATATATGTTCCCTTTAACATATTTATTTGGGTTAAACGTCTAAGTGATGCTGCATTTTGTCTGA
>NW_015113773.1:26042-26633 GCF_001443285.1 Poecilia latipinna
CCCAACCAGCCTTCCCCAGATCCTAACAGTGTCATGTAGCGCAGGGCACTGGTCTTGGTCTCGGGTTCGGTGGTCTTGACTACAACTCTGCCACGTGGCTCCTTGGTTGCATGTCCTCCCTCACCCACCTTCTTTCCATCCCCTTTCTGTTGGATTTCTTTCTAAATAAATGTCACTATGTTAGGACAGGAGACGAGATGTTTCCATCCCTGAAATTATGATTCATAGAATCACATATCTAAGTATAAACTGTTACAGAGAATAAACACAATAAGAACATGTTTAATCTGTGGCATTGTTCATTAAAATGGCACATTTCTGATGTATTAAAATTAAATATGATCAGTTCACTTAATGATATTAGCGATTAGGTTATGTATTCAGCAAGTACTTTTACTTTTAATACTTAAGTATTTTTAAAAGCCAGTACTTTTTTACTTTTACTTAAGTAAAATGTTAATGTGGTACTTTGACTTTTACTTGAGTACATTTTTGACTGTGTATTTGTACTTTTACTTAAGTACATTTTTTGAGTACTTTCTCCACCGCTGGTTTACAGCCACCTGCCTCGCATCGCCCAGCTGAAAGAAA
>NW_015113773.1:29615-82345 GCF_001443285.1 Poecilia latipinna
AGGAGACGAGATGTTTCCATCCCTGAAATTATGATTCATAGAATCACATATCTAAGTATAAACTGTTACAGAGAATAAACACAATAAGAACATGTTTAATCTGTGGCATTGTTCATTAAAATGGCACATTTCTGATGTATTAAAATTAAATATGATCAGTTCACTTAATGATATTAGCGATTAGGTTATGTATTCAGCAAGTACTTTTACTTTTAATACTTAAGTATTTTTAAAAGCCAGTACTTTTTTACTTTTACTTAAGTAAAATGTTAATGTGGTACTTTGACTTTTACTTGAGTACATTTTTGACTGTGTATTTGTACTTTTACTTAAGTACATTTTTTGAGTACTTTCTCCACCACTGCCCACGTGTTGAACACGCAACGACAAACAAACAGACCCACACAGACGTGTGTATGCCATTTATCTAATTAGATTAGAAGCTGTTTGGGTGGGTGGGGGATGAAAATCTGCTTCATGAAAACATATTGAGTGATCTGAAGTCCAAACAACAAGAGGTTCTTACGGAGCCGAGCCGATAGCGACGCATCCCTGCTGCAGACTGACTGGCTCATTTTATGGCGGCTTCTGAACTTCACTGAGTAAACTCTTTCATTCTGTCAGTAAATATTTTATGCTGCGGGAAGATGAGCATGTGATGAGTAAAATCTTCCATAAACACATTTACCTGCTCTGAAGGACCTCAGGTTTTCAAACGGCATCTCAAAGAGGGAGAGTAAAATGAAGGAATGAAGAGAGATAAAACTGGTATCTTTGCCAAAAGTCTAGGAAAAATGCAAAGAAAGTGGAGTCATTTCAGGAAAACTAAGTTAAACAAATTAAAAATTGCAATTATAAAGAGAAAATGTTGATGCCCATTTTTGACAGATTTTTTTTATATAAATGTTTTCAGACATTTCCTCTTTTGACCTTCCTACAAAACACACATTCATCCTGAGAAAACATATGCAAATGTAAAAACATCAGACATCATCCCAGACTTTCACATTGTAATAAGGATTTTCCATCTTAATGAATGTACAAACACAAGCACATATTGTTCTGGGGGGAAAAAAAAGAAAAAGATTATTTCCCTTCTTTTTGTTCAAGCTTTCCTGCCAGTCAGCTTATGTTTGCACCAGTCCACGTTTAACTTTATTCATAATTATCCCGTTTACATGTTGGACTGCTGTGTGCAACATTTACTTGGCGCTGAATGGTATAGCCGATATACGAATATCCAAATGAAGCTGAAGTTTGGCTGCTGCCTTCGTCACCTAGCAGGAACTGATTAGATAACGCCACATGCATTACTGGCAGCTGTGTCCAAGATAACATTGTGAACTCTCTATGGTGATGATGTGAATAAAAAGAAAGCTATTGTAGTCATAGGCTGTCACCGCTCTGTCTTCAGTCTCTGCTCAGATATTGTGAAAGTGGGTTAGGGCAGTATTTACTGGAACGCGCTCCTCCTTCTGCTTTCCTAATATTCACTTACACTGTGAATGTTTATGTGCCAGGGATCTCATATTTCCGAAGATAACGCTGACAAAGGCACGCTCTCCATTTTGATCTTGACCAAGGACTGTAATGTCTGGATTTTTTATTTTTTTCCAGATATTTTCTATTGTGAAATAGTTGGACCCAACTTCATTTCACCATAACCGCCACAAATGACTATCACAGTTGTTTCACAGGGTGTGTGAAACAACTGTGTATCGCATAAACACGCACAGTTTCAAACATGAAACATATGCCATGAGAAGAGTTCTGAAGTCCAAAGGGAGTCCAGTTTCATGTTCGATCCGTTGTAAGCAGGTGAGAAGTCGGTGAACAGGCACAAGGTCACGTTTGCTTTTAGGCTGTTGGGCCTCTAAAATGCATTGATAATTACCCAGAAAAACATGGAAAGGAAAATTTGTCTTTGCTGTATTGATAGGTCAGCTGAAACTGACCTATCAAACTTTGATCTTGAATTTCTAAACTAATTTGCTTTGATCCTTTGTGTGATTTTTGAAAATGTAATACGCCTTTATTGGCTGCTTTTACAGTAGGTGAGGGGAGGCCATGCATAAATCAAAACAGACCCAAGAAGTTATGAAAACACGATGGTCGGAGCTAGTCAACTGCGAACCAGCCTCGATGGTTGACACGAGGGTGTGTGGCTAATCCTTGGGATTTGGTATGCTTTTCACTCACCTTTCAGATTTTCTACCAGTCTAGCTTGTTGCTGTCTTTAGTCACCAGTTTTCATGTTGCCTCCTTCGACCTTCTCTTCCTAATCTTTTCAGACACGAGACAATTTTCCTTCCATTTTTTTTTTTATTTCAACAGTTTGATCCCTCATCCATTTTAGTTCCCAGTTTTGCTGCTTCTTCGCTCATTATTTCCTTTCTCTATTCCCCGCTCCCTATGACGCTGTCAGTGTTGGATGCTTTTTCCATATCCCGTCCTTCTTCTCACCCACCTCTTCTTCTTACCTTAATCCTCTCTCCTGTGGAACCACATAGCCACTCGCACTGATGGGGTCCTGAAGTTCATTTCCAGCTCCACAGCAGACTCCTGCAAGCCCTTTTTTGGATCACTGATTTGACCTTGGAAGATCAGTGTAAGTAAAATTCAGGGGGTTTCAGTCACCAAGACGGAGCTGCTCCAATCACATAAAAAATAAAAAAATAAAATCAATGCTTAGCGGTGCAGTAGCAGATATTTTAGTGTATCTCCTATCAGAAGTGGAGCTTAACCCTTAAGATCCACCAGTAATGACTTTCTCCTTGTGGTACGGTTTGGTCCTTTGTTGCTATGTTCAGGACGTTTTACAATACTGATGGAAAAATGATTCATCGTGTCAAGCCAGACAACTGCTAGTATTCCAGCAAGTGTGCAAATAATTCCAAAGCAAAAGCTTAACGAGAGTGCACCTTGCCCGTCACATGTCATTGATTAGTTTGTTGTTTAGACTTGACATCGGTGGTTTAAAATATAATTTCAGTGTTCATTTTTCAAATAATCTCCTAAATCCCGCAGCCGCCCAGTCTGGCAACAAAACAAGCTGCTTAAGCGGTTGAGCCGCCTGCGAAATCGGTGTTGGGGGATTTTGCATGGGTCTAAAAAAAAAAAAAAAAAAAAGAATAAGAAGCTATAGATGCAAACATGTACAGCTGGACATTAAGGTCACAATGCATGAGGGTCTATTGGGTCTGATGTAGGAAGGATCTTCCCATACACTCTTGTGAAGACTAATGTATTTCATAAAAATAAAAAAACTCTTGTGGGCTTCAAGTATCACCACAAAGTGGTTGATTCACTAGTAAAGTGAATAGGTGGACAGTTTTAACTTCAGCAAACAATTAAACCAACACCCAGAATTGTAACAAAAAATTGTATAAAAGAAGAAGTTACAGCAGGGAGATTGTTCTTTATCCAGTCTGACGTGTTTAAAAACTCCTGGTTCTTTGCCCTTTAAATTCATTCCTGCATGTAGCAGCAAAACCAGGGAAAGCAACTGAGGCATTTAAACATTTATATCTCATTCAATTTAAACAACTTTGCCCTGCGGTAAAGGTCACCAAAGAAATAACAAAATCACTTGTTTCTTGCGTCAGGGTCTGTGACTCGGTGAGATAAAAAACAAGGATGTCCTGGTTAGACGGGGACAATATCTGTTGCTCTGGAGAATCTGAAAGTTTATCGTTCAACTGCGGCCTGGCCACTGCAGTCGCAGCTCGATTCTCATTTCCCTTCAGGCGCTCCGTCTGGGATTCTTCCACTGACCTTGATTTCTCCAGTTGAATCTCAACCTGGACTATCGGCGAAGGATTTGTAAACAACGGCGTTGATTCGCTGCGCCTTTCTAGAACTGCATTCTGCCTAGGAAACGTGTTGACCAGTCTCGGTCCTGCAAAGCAATGCTAATTACATTCCACAATCTATCATTTAGTCAATTTAATTCTCCACATGTTGGTTTTGATCGTGCTTTTAACAGTGCAGTTTATTAATCGTAATTTCTTTTATTCTTTTCTGATCACGACAAAAGGCTCACACCACGCTACACTTAGTTGCCAAAGACAACTAAACATCAGAAGAAACTTTCTTAAATTTACATGTCTCCACACATGCCAGTAGACTAACGGTCGTTAATATTTTATTTGTCAGACGTAAAACAATTTCTCTGAGTAAATCCGCATTATCACCACATGCTGAGAACAAAGCCAGACGCATCTGACAGCTTTACACAGCAGACACACATTATGCATGCAAGATTATACGTTTCACTTCATGGGCCTGATACTTGTGACGTTCCCTCTTCCCAGTGGCACAGATCATATTTAATGCTCATATAGATTCATGAATCTAAATGCATAGATACACACTCTCCATGTGCTCCACTGTTCACAATAATACTGAAGATTCAAATGGGATACTGTGTAACGATGAAAGGATTTCAGACCCAAACAAACTCTCATAAATCTGTGGAGTACTTTTTACTGTCTGCTGAATGAATCGATATTTCTTCTGTCAGATGGCTTAAAAATTTAGTTTACCTGATTGTTGAAAAAATCAACAACAAAAAACTGGTGTTTAATTGATTAGCTCAGAAAATATGGCTTGAAAAATACATTGACCCCAAGGTTTAAGGATGTTTATATCCTCTTCCTTTGACGTTTCAGCCTCATTCTCTCTCTCCTTGTTTCCTGTTACCACCTGACAACTCATGCAAGTTTTTTTTTTTTTTTTTTTTGCTATTATTGTTGCCTGCCAAAACCTTTTCAAAAATGTGGGGTTTTTTTTCTTGTTGTCGGTGTCGGCTGTGAAGTCATGACCTGAATATTTCAAATTAAGAATGCTTGAATTTTGTCTGGGATGTGTGCCTCCTACCATGAGAGAGCAGGAGAGTTTCTGCATAGTAACAAGGCCTTTCCACGCAAAGGGCAATATTAGTTCATGTGCATGCACCACGTACGGTGACTGTCTGATGGGGAGACTAACGTCTGCAGGGGGTCTGTTCCCCTTGACTGGGTACAGGGATCCAACATAAACAGCCCCCGAAATCAACCAATCAGACTGCACAATGCAGTGGCCGCCCATGCCCCGTCGGTAACCTCAACCAACACACGCATGCACACACACACACGGATAACAAAACTCGGTCAGTCTGGGACATGAAACCAAAGGCACACTCAAATTCACGCATCCACAGCAGAGCAGTGTCAAGTGCTGGAGGACATACAGCAGAGACATCCCTGACACCATCTGACCTTCTTTTAGTGGACGTGTGTGTGTGTGTGTCTGGGTCCAGACAGGCTTCCATTAGTGATGGAGGTGAAGTTAGGGTCCCACGCACTCTGGATACCAGCATCCTTGTGCAAATGCTTGTTGTAGCAGCGCAAACTGCAACGAAAGATGTTTCCATTGCAGCTTGTTTGATTTAGTCACCCTGAGAAAATCCGGTGTGAAAGCTCCTCCACAGCCTGCCATATTGTCCTTGTCGGTACCTCTGTTTGCTGCCGTTTTCGTTTTTTTTTTTTTTTTTTTTGGAAAGCGGCCATGTTGAAATCCCTGCGCGTCTTGCGGGATCGTTGCTCTTACTCACCCTTGTCTGCTAGAGGATGAGGATAGGCGTTCTGAGACAGACAAATAGACAAGACAAAGGAAGTTATAATTAAACACTGGGATGAAAATCAACCTGCAAAAGGACAAACTGCAGACAATATGTGTTTTTTTGTTGTTGTTTTTTTTGTCATTGTGAATAAGTACCAATGCTCTGAGGGAATTCTGGTGTGTAAAATGTGAAAGTTGCACATTTTTGAGGCATTTCGTTTTACGTTGGCTGTTCTTGTAGATAACACAGCAATGATTGGATGGATGGCAAATTCCTCAAAAGCTCTATTAGGGTTATAAGTATCTGAAAAGGAGAAGGTGTCCTGAAAACCAGTGATGGAGGGATTCTGCACTCCTGCTGTGAAGACTTGACTAGAAACAAGGGAATTCTGTTAATGAACAAATCAGGAGCAGCTTTGAGCAAAGATCTTAGGAGTGGAGGCCCACTGTGGTCAATTGGCGAATACAGTAGTTGGTTACCAAGGAGACTACAGGCGCGCCGCCGAGTTGCACTGATTTCTTTGGCAAGTCCTCCTGCTGCTTGAGAATCAATAGATGTAAACACTGCTGTTGGATCTCCTACCTCAGAGAGGCATACCGTTTTGTTATGCTATGAATATAATTATTCGAGGAATACGAGAACTTTTATATTCAGTTTTGCAATCTGGTCAGTTTCCAAAGAAAGATGCTATGTGCTAGAAGAACACAGTCTGTAAGATTGACATCACAAAAACCGTGAAATAACATCTCGTTAAATAAGGCGGCACAGCATGCAGCAAAAACGATGGACAATAATATAGAGCAACAGAGCATGATTAGGTAAGCATCCATACCATCTTTTCATGTCAGCAGACTGTTATCTACGCCTGTGATTACGTCAAAGACCTCTGCGACATTCACACATGGCGCAGTGGTCACAGATTGACTCATTTCTTCGGTAAACGGCATACATAACTGTCAAGGTACACACAAAACAGCCATAAATACACACACACACAGATGGTGAGCCAATCATCTTCAAAGAGAATATACCATTACAAATTCTTGTTTGTCTTAGTATGCTCTATGGACACATTTGGACTCCCGTTCCCCTGCCATGGATAGCAGGATTAAGAAAACTAATCCCATCATGCTGAGTTGAAAATATTCAAATCTTCTTGGAAACCAGACAGAGGATGAGCCAAAAGGTGTGAGTTTTTTGTATGACACGCTCACTGAGTCCACAAAAAAAAAAATATATAATCTGCAGCCTAAATGGCTGTGAGCCTCCTGGGATGTGGTGAGCGTGCCTCATCCATCTGTCCCATCCGTCCAATAACAACCCCCCAACCCCCCCCCCCCGGTCTTTCTCCTCGCCTTGTTTGCCTCCTTTCTTCTCCAGGTGGGCTGAGTCCAGCCCCCTGCATACATGCATTAGAGCTGCCTCAGAGTAAAGCAACCTTGGGATGCCCTTTAGTTACCATGGCAGCAGGCAGGAAAGCCATGTAACATTATCATTTGGTAAGCCACAGAGAGTCAGCTTTATCAGGACTCAGTTTATCATGCATGTCAAATTTATTACAGTTAGAAATAAGAAGTTGGCCTTTATCATTTTTAACTTGCAAATGAATTCGACTTTTGAGGAGAAGGTGACCGGTTGGAGGAATAATTCATTACATTTGTCCTGGGAAGTGAGATTTTCAAAGCTACAGGTTGGAAAAGCACCGGAAAAAAAAAAAAGGGTAATATAGAAGATAGAGATCCATAATCAATCCTGAAATGAAATTCAACAAACCCACGAGACGGATATGGATTGTTTTGAAAACATGACGGTTCCGATGGTTCTTACTGGAGCAGAGGAATGGTGACATTATTGTTGGGGGTATCAGAGATTAGACAAACAGCAGAGAGATAAGTAGGCAGAGATTCAGTATCAACACACACTGTGGACACAGATCCACACACACCTACTCAAACCCTAACACACACACACACAGTGGATTTAAGAGGCGACGGCTCAGCGGCCTTTGGACTCAAAGTTGGACCAGGATTACACTGGATGCACACAAGCGAATATTTCACATTTTGCGCAATAAAAAGTTGATGATTTATGTATTTCTAGTGTGGAAGATGATAGAAACGGCAAACAAATGAAAAAAAAAAAGAATTTAAGTCCTGGTTATTCGCTGTGTGGTCCTCTTCATAGCTCCCGGCTCCAGATTTAGAGTAATTAATTACAGAAGCAACCAGCCCCTCCTCTCCCCTTCCCGTCTGTCTTCATCCATCTCACTGTATTCTGGCTTTCCAGCTCACATGACTGAATGTCAATCTCTTTTCATGCACTTAGGTCTTCACATAAGCAGAATACAGAGACATGGTGACATTTCAGGTGCCCTTTGTCCCCGGGGCTGCTGCGAGATGCCGATAAAAGATGCAACAAGCTCCGTCACAGATCAACCTTTCAGGGCCTGGAGGGTGAGGGGGGGGAGATGAAACAGAAGATGGCTTCAAAAGCTGGATGGCATGAAAGAGCTGGGGAGAAAAGGGGGCAGAGGAAAACGAGGACATGAGTAGGAAGGGGTGACGTTAAAAAGCGAACGCTGTTGAATTGCAGATGACGGTGAAAGAAACGAGCACTCGGGTTCCTGTGTTTCAGCGCGCCTGTCGCTCTTGATGCGATGACAATAGCGTCTGATTTTATTTATTTATTTTTTTGCAATAGAGAATAAGGAAGGGGCGGAAGCCCTTAGACGTTGGTGTTTTGCTCTGAAGCTCTTGCCCCCAATGCCCAGTTCACCTTAATGACAGATTCTGAGGCATTTTCATGCGGGACAAAACTAAATCCGTGAGCGCTTATGTTCTGGTCTCTGCATGGGTTTTACAGTAGAAACACACGGTGGGCAGCAGTACTGCAACAAACACCTACACTGTCTAAGATGATCTATTTTGACTTCAAATTGTGAGTGAATTAGTTTTTTTTTCTTTGGTTCATGTTTCAGTTATTGCAGCCTCTCTTTCTTCATCTGGTTGCTACTGGAAAACGTCCGTGTTTGATTCCTCATGCCGTTTCAGGGTGGTCTCCGATCAGCTGGTTTTTATCGTCGTCTGATGAGCTGAGGATGTTAGCGGGGCAACAGTTGCGGAGAAAAGGCAAAGATGAAAGATGTCTTTTAAAAGGGAGGATGCAGCTGCAGCGTACTGATGCAACATGCTGCAACGCAAACTGTTGGATGTACACCTTAGACGTCTCGGTGTATGCGTGTGTGCGCGCGTGTGTGTTCATGCAGATGGAGATTAAAGAAACCAAGAAAATCCATTTGGTCAGTGACCCAAAACTAATTACAGGCAGCAAGTCTTTATTAAAAGAACACAGCTGCTTGTGTAGCAGACAGTAAGTAAAGCAATTAGTACAATTACACAACAAGGACATCTGTGGATTGTCTGAATGCAAAAGAAGCAACAGAATTTACACAAAGACTGCAGACATGAAGGACAATCGGCCCAGAGGACGGATCCTGCTGAAATTACACTGCATTCCTCCTCCTTGATTTTTCTCCCACCACCACCACATAATTAAAACGGTTTCATTTGGATTTTTGCAAAGGAGAGCAAACAAACAACTTGCTTGAATCAACATGCAGCTATAACTGAAGCTTATGGTTCGTCCCGCAAAGACTCTGGGAGCCTGAATACAACGGATTGGACATTGTTCATATTCTCCGTCACGAAACCAAAATGAAAATCGCGTCGTATCTTCCTTCCACCGAACAGAAGTGAGCTGTTTGTGTTGGTCTGTTACGTAAAGTCCTGGTTTTGTGGCTGTCATGTAACAAAATGTGAAATCTGTCAAGAGATGTAAATAATTACGCAACGCGCGGGATATTTAGAGAGCGGCCCATTGTGATGATGTTAGACGTTTTCAATTTCACCATAACAATGGTGTACAATTTGGAGTTGAAAAATTATATTCCTCAAAAGGTTTGAGTCGTCTGTAGAGCAATAATTTTACCAAAGGAATACTGCCACGTCTCCTCCAGTGTCTCTTGAGATGTAAATGCCTAGCTGTTACTTTCAGGGTGAAGCTGCTGGCCTTATGTCAACATTATCTAATATCAAACTGGTTTATTTACTTACATAAACAGCCTCCTGCTGCTCATTTGGTGACTCACTCTTGCACAGACCTGTGAATCGTGGGTGGTTTAGTGTTTTCCACTGTGTTCTTCTGTCACGATTGCATCAAGCACCTCGGAGAACACTCAACAGAGAAACGACCAACGCCGCACCGCTAACTGCATCCACGTTAACCATAACATGACAAACACACACAAGCAGACACCCACAATAGCCCTTGACCTTTGACAGCCCTTGGTAATTGGTTTTTAAGGGAGAGATGGCGCATTGTGGTGAGCCCAAGAGCGTGACAAGCTCAGATTAAATCCCTTTCTAATGCTTGAAACCCATCGTCGCCCCAGAAGCACAAATCTACGCGTGCATTTTAATCCTTCTGTCATATCGTTCCACGAGGAGATGAACTGATTACTGGTGGAGTTGCTTGGTGGGTGGAGGTCCTGCTGACTTGCAGAAACAGACGTGAATGAGTGCCTTGGGCTAACAGCTGCTTTTCAAAGATTCGCTAAGCAAAATAAGAGCAACAACCTGTCCGCAGGGGTTTTCACATGCTAACGAAGCGGCCTTAAAGCCTTCCAGGGGAGCTTCAGGTGTCAGAGGCAAGCATTGCTGAAAACCCCTGCAAACATCGACTACAATGAAATGTTTATCTTCCTTTAGGCACTGTTTTTGGTTCTCTGCAGTTTAACCAAACCGAGGCATGTTCAATTTCTTATTTGCCATCCTTTCAGGTACTTTGGATTTTCTTGGTGTTTTTGTTGTATTTTTGATTTTATGCTTTCCAAGGCTTGTGACTCTGCACCTCTCTACTTCTGTTAATGTTCCCAATGGCTGCTCTTTCTGTTTTACACCCGGACCACAATAAACAAGCAGCCCCCTCCCAGTTCGCTGCTGCTCTAACGTGGATGGCGTAGCCACTCGGTGACTTTGCGACCCTCATTTCCACACTTGTCCGATACGCAGCTGTGGCTGATGAAATATGGTAGCGGTAGGTGCAACTGCGTCCCCACAGATGGCACCACCTGAAGAACAAAAGCTGCCGTTGATGAAAAAGATAATGTTGCAAGCATAATCGTTCTCGCAGTAATCTGGAAGTAAATGGAAAATTAATGGCGATGACACCCTGCAGCAGGGCATCGTAGGTAAAAATCAATAGTAAGCCTGTAAACATGTTCATAAAATGTTCTTTGCTGTTGCAAATTATAGCAAATCAGTAAACGGATGTTTCATTGGTGGATTTTCCTCAGATAAAGTAGATAGTGATGCATACTGCTAAATAGATGTTTTAAATTACTCTCTGAAATGCCAGAACATTTTATATAAAAATGAACCTGAAATCGCTGAATCTTTTGATAATGAAAAAATCCAAAACATGTCATCAAACTAACACAAATGTATCACTCAGTCCTATAAAAATACACTTCCAGATATTTTCACATCTTTAGCAGCAATATGTTTCAAGTGTCTTCAGTAACAAATCCACCATTGCGTTGCCTCCATATGGTTCGTAGGTTGCACGGCATCGGAAAACTCCGTTATGGGGCGATTTTTGGCAGAGCGAACGCCACGACTTCTGTTACTCTTTGGATCCCTCTGCGCTCCTGTAGTGTGTGTACTTTCTCTTTTGTGTGAGTCAGTTAAAGCGTGTGCTTGTGTGCGTCTCTGGAAAAGACATATGGGCGCAGACATGAGCGTCGGCCAGCATGGCTCACGTTGCGGCTTCCTCTTGGTCACCTCCAGGTGAACAGCAGATGTTCCATCAACATGGACGGAGGAAAAGAACATGTCTACGCGCAAGGTCTCCAGGTCTGTTTCCAGGTTTTTTAAATGAGCTGTAACTGCATTTACGCACGTCACTCCTTCTAAAGCTGAAATGTTGCTCGTATTTTGCAGAAAAGAAAAATAAATTATGATCGAGTTTTGGTAGAATTCTATCTTTGAGGCACCTTTAAAAAAAAAAAAAGTTTAAAGTTCTTCACACACTATTAAAAGCAAAAAGCAGCACCCTGACTCCCCTGGAGCTGGCTGTTCCACGATTTGGTTTCAAACATTAAATGCACATTTGTTTTGGATTTTCAGTTGAAAGGAAGACATTAAGAAGAGATCACTCATTTATTTTTGGAGGCGGAATGCGCTGGGAGGGTAAATTTAATTGGATGCCAGTTGGGTCATTAAAGTGGTGCCAAATGATAGGGGTGTGAGGTCTTTAAAAAGTCAAACTGCAAAGTTTTGGACCAACTCTAAGATGGGAATTGAACCTTGGCTTTGGGAGAAAAATGATGTTTTCTTCTCTGTATGCAGCAGAATGCATGCAAAACACAAAAGTAAAAAAATGCACTGAATGAAATTTATAGCATTTCATCTATTTACTGGAAACTGTCTAATAGGACAAAGAGTTGCAGTAGCTGTTGCTCTGGTGTAATTTGAGGGAAACAAATCTTTACAACAATGAGAAAAGCTTAGCTCCATTTGTCAGCTTGAAGAATATCAGACGAAAAACTTATTCTGTGTGCACTTCGGCAAACATTTGGATTCGGCAACACATGGTGCATAATACAAAACAAAACAATCAAAGGAGTCCGAGTGTCAAACTGTGAGGTACACCAAAACTTCATGAGAATGGAAACATAAATCTATTTCTGTTGCAAGTTATCTCTTGATGACCTGAATGTGATGAGGATTGTTATGTGGTAGATTGTTTTCATGTATCACAGGAAATGAAGAAAGAAAGAAAGAAAAATACCCAAGACTGTTATCTGCAGACATTGCAATGTGGTGAGATTCATGACACCAAACATATCGACTCATCACATTGAGCAAAAGACATAAAGAAGAAAAACATCTAGGTGACAAAAAAGAAAAAAAAAATGTTTACCTCTGAAAACGAAGCGAGTTTTGTCCAGTGTACACGTAATATTGGAAACATGAACCTCCTTGAAGAGAAATAAACAACATTTCTCTTTATTTTTAATGTTTAGTGTAGACTAATTAATGTTAATCACTGAGCATATTAAAGATTTAATTATCCTGATTAGTGTTTTTGTAATTTATTTCCACATTTCTAACTGTAAAGGTTTACAAACATCCACTCGGCATCCATAAAGAAGGTCGTCTCTGTGAATTACCACACATCTCCGGCTCTATGGCGACCAAACGATGTTGACCAGACACAAAAATCAGCTTGTGCTTACATCTGCAAATTGAGTCATGGAAGTGGGTCATCTCTCAACGGGCAGGACGATGACAATTGGAACATAAAATTATCTTTTTTTTAAGTATTTGTCTTTAGAAAATATATCCAGCAAGGGATTGGAATACATACTGCTATTTTCAGAAGGCATAACCCTCCACATATATATATTTTTTTAATATAATCATAGCCAAAGCACGAACCAGTAAACATTTCTTTCTGCATATGAAGATGGGGGCTGGGAGGTGAAAGGTTGAGCTGCTGTCTCGCCTCCTGTCCTCCTGGCTATATTCACTCGCATTGCAGTTCAGACAAGCATGGGCTAATAGTTAGTCATTGTGTTGCGCACAACGCAACGGCTACGTCCTTCAACTTGACGCAGCCAGTGGCCATTAACTACGTCTGCTGCTCAAAGCCAGAGCCCTCCATCAACTGAGCTGAAAAACAAGGTTAAAATCTGAGACCATGGAGAAAACAAGAAAAAAAATGGAAGCGCCAAGGGCAGAAAACTATCAGAAGCCTCATTTGTGCCATTTTTACAGATGGAAATATTGGAGGGCGGGGGGAAATGAAGCTTTTAATGGACCCATTCCTTTTAATGGAATTGAGCTTCCAATTCTTCACACCAATAGATTTGCATGGCTTTCTTCTTGCAGCCTCGTAGTAAGCCAAGCTTTTGCCTTACCGTGGGACTGGGTTTATTTTCGTGTCTCTTTGTGGTGTGCTGTTACTCTTTGAGGTTTGTACCAAGTGGATATACATGCTGGGTGTCCTTTTAAGCTTTTAGAATAATACAGGGGGTGTCCAGTGCTGTGTCTTCCTGGCATTTTCCACCCCCAGAGGAGTGAACATGGCCATGAAAGACATCAAAGCTTGAACGATTTTAAACACTTAATGTAGAAGCGGCACAGCAGACAGTTGGGAATAGAGATTAGTTTTTCTTTCTTTTTTACATATTTGAAACTGTAAAATCAAACTTACTAGTTTACTCCTCATGGTTTAGATCAAAGTATTTTTGTGTGAGCGTGTGTAAATAAATTTAAATCTGAGGCTCTCTGTCCAGTCCAAGTGATCCTCAAGTGTTTTGCAATGTAGTTCTCAATGCATTAGATGTTTCCCAGTTGCAGCACACCTGACTTAAATGAATAGGTGATTAACGGGGCTCTTTAGGACTCAATCAGTGTCCTGGAGTACAGACCCGCCTGCAACATGAAGGACTGTGGGCTCTGAGGATCCAAATGGAGGAGAGCCACTAAAATTTTAATCATTTTTCTGAAAGTAAAATCTTGAAAATTGCAAATATTTTCCAGTACAATGTGTGAATGTTCTAGAGGAAATGGCTGTGTAAAAGTGACCGACAAAGAACCACTTTGAAAGCTTTATAATGAGAAATTCTGTGTTGTGGAAAACCACAAAAAAATAAAAATACTGGATGGTGCAGTAGACAATATGCACATCTGAAATAATTGGTCGTTTGTTTCTTTCTAAATTCTAATTAAAAGGCTTTTTACCCAAGCACTGCACAGAGGGTCTTCTTCTACGGTTGAGTGGATTTGCGGGGGAGACAGAGAGGCTGTCCAATGGCTGCCGGTGCCAAGAAAACACTCTCCAGTCCAGCAAGCGCTCTTGGTGGCACTGCTGGAGCCACACACACAGACAAACTGTAGACAAATACGGCCTTTCGCTCGTTTTGCTGCGCCAGAGTCGCCTCTGGTGAGCAGCGCACATCAACTAATTGCTTAGCTCAGCTTACGAAGCTCAACAGCCTGACTGGGAGGGGAGTTGGGCATAAATGGAGGAGGAGCAGTGAGTGGCGGGAATGACCACAGTGACATGAGTAGGGGAAAACGTGGACAGAGCAGGAGGCAGACAGACAGATGGACACAGAGCTTGTTTACATGGGCAGGAGTCCAACACAGTTTTAGGACTGAGGCTTGGACTGGAAGGACAATAGAGCAGGTCTTGAGGCTGTGTGTGTGTGTGTGTGTGTGTGTACATGTGTGCACACTATGCAATATTAAGCATCGTGAACAATGGGACCAGTTGGGTACATAAGGAACAGGATTATATGTCAGGGCAAAGATGAAAAAAAACCCAGTAGATTAGGATTACAGGCAAAGAAATGAACAACAAAATATATGAGGGAATCAAGAATTGTCAAGTCAGACACAACACAGTCACAGACACAAAGAAGATATGTTGAGACTAAGACGTAAACACACCAGCTGTAGCTTAAGGCACTCTTCTGGCTGTGCTGCTGATGCGTACCTCCATGCCTGCCAAACCAACCAAACAAAACTCTTCCCAGACTTCCCCCCCCCGACAGTCTACGTTGTTCCTCTTCCATCAAAATCACAAAGGAGCTCCATAAAATAATAAAAAATAAAAAAAAACAAGCCAACCAAACAAATGTGTGTTTTGCTGCCAGCATTTATGCAGACGGATAACTTCGTGGGCTACCGAAGCCTTTTGAACAACTCGTACCTGGTGTCCATGGTGACGGCAGTAAGGGAAAACACGACTTTTGTTCAGCTGAGTGCATGTTTGTGCATGAGTGGAAACAGAAAGGTTCTTATTCTTCCAAAGAGAATGGAGTGAAGGCAAGTGTCTAACCATTTCTGGCTGTGTTGCAGCTTTCTTTTTGAACTACCGTAACCCAGTAGCACCACTACATACGTCAAACATTTCACGCAACGAGCCAGTCTATTTCTCCTATTATCTAACGCTGTGGAATACACAATTAGAAGTCAGGCTCCTACTGTATCTCGCCATTAACACCATAGCATGAGGTGGTTTGGTGTGATGGAAACAATTAGCTTCATTACGTCAAGATACAATAACTGTGTGGCAGCTAGGAGTTGACAGCTCAACATCTGATATCAAGCCCATTATTAGCGGCACCGTTGCCAGTAACGTCTCAGCCGCAAGGCAGAGTAATCCAACCATTCCTCAGAGGTGATTGGTTTATTATGTCAGCCTCCAGAGGCTGCAGATGGAGTCGAGTCCATTCACGATGCCTCGGTTTATCCATTTAGCTGGTCCTTCACAGAAAGACCCAAATTGAGATTATAGAGGTTATTCCTTTGCCAACAAAGCACAAACAGACAGTTTTCACATATTTACTTCTACTTATATTTGGACTGTGACACAAATCTTTGCAAAGGACTTGCGTTCAGCTTGTGTGTATTTCGGGAGGCGAGCTGTGTATGCCTAATCCTCTCGCTCTGTCTTTCTTTTGTTTCTGCGGGGAGTGCATTGTGCACTTCCTTCGATTCTTTCCAGTGATCGTTTTTCCTGCCAAAGCTCAGAACAGGACAAGGTCGCGTTACCACCGAGATGCACTCGCAGCTCTGGCAGGCACACAATTCTTTGTTAATCCCCTTTTAGCGTGGAAGGCCCACCTGTTCGGTCACATCTGCAGTGTGGATGTTTCGTCAAATAAGTATCTGAGAGAAGGCAGCTCTACATGCCAAACATGTTTGAGTACTTATAGGTTTTCTCATGTTACTAGCTGTAGAGTTGAAGTCTTTTTTTTCCACGGAAATATGTAAACTGAACAACGTTGTTCAGCTGTCTTTTAGAAAGTATACTTGATAGTTGTTTGTTTTTTCACTGTGAATGATGGAAATAAGAGCAAATTATTGTTTCTTGAAAGTCTTACCCCCAGCCCACTGGCTTAATCTAATATTTTGGGGGTCAGGGTCACAGATTTTTTTTTTTTTTCCATTCAAAAATCTGTCTGAGATTGGGTTGCAGTGATGGAAACCAACACCCCTTCAGCCAGACACTCTTCAGTTCATTTTGGGGGAAAGTCCTGCCTACTTTCGCATGAATTACGGTATCACTGTGATGTGGCAGCTGGCCTGAGGTCTTCTGCATTGTTGGGTCTGGTGTCTCTCTTCCTTCTCCTGACAATGACCCATAGATTTCCTACAGGGTTCACTTCAGGCCAGTTTGCTCACCAGTCAAACACAGCAACGCCGTGGTCATTTAACCAGCTATTCACTGACCATGAGATCTCTCTCTTTCAAAATGGTAACAATGTTATAAAATTGAGTCAATATTTTCTTTTTTAACAAAGTCTTTGGGAGGTCCAGATGAAAGAACATCTCTAGCCTGGCCCTCGCTAACATTTAGAAGATCTTGCATAAGTGAAAAACAGAGCAATTTACTTTCATCTTTTTCTCCTCCTGCTTGAAAAACAAAAATAAAATGAGCTTTTTTTGACCTCAAAGAGTAATTCACCCTCTTAGCTTTTAATCTCTATGCATTTTTGCAGCCAGTTTTGAACCGATGTTGATTTCTTCCAAGAAAATGAGCCTGCAACAATAATAACTGCTTGTTATGTGGGAAACAAAAGCCACACGAATGGCATAAAAGTGATTATTTTACCCCACTAAGCAGCGATGAGGAAGTTTAATAGAACGTGGAGGAATTCAAGTGAGTTCGTACTTTTACAATAAAGGAAATTATCTTCCTGAGTGCAAGGGAAGTTGGGGTGACCTCGCCCAAACGCAACATGTTAGATCTAACAAACAATTACGTGTGCAGGCAGACCTTCTCATTATTCTCTCTTCCTCTGGTTATTTACCTTTTTTTTTCTTGTCTGGGTGTGCCCTGCTTCACTGTCGAGAAGCTGGTATGTGGCGTTTATGTCACATCGACAAACAAACCGTCATAAAAACACGAAACGAAATGAAAAAGATTCTCCTCTGTAAACGTTTCCTTAACTTCTCAGAAAACGTAATCTCACTTCTCCGAAGTAGAAAGTTTTGTCTTAACAGATGCAAAACTGATTTTTTATTGCAGCAACAATGTCATTTTTTTCTCCATGAAGCTATAAAAATGGAGTCAACTCTGTGTCGTGAACATGAGAACTGGAGCTCACGCAGATAAAAATGGTTTTCAGTCTGTTTTTCTCCAATTCTTGGGAGCTTTAGACCATATGTAACCAAAATATCCTGTTCTTAGCCATCAAAAGGGACATAAGTTGTGTTTAAATTGTTTACGTGTTGTCCACTTCTCTTTCCTTGTTTATGACAAGTGTTTATTTTGAATACACTTTCCTTTCTATCAGAATAACAAGATATTTTCATCCAAACAGCTGCCAGTCACCAGACATTTCTCTCTTTTTCTTCGTGTTTGGAAAGTGTGTCAGAATACAGAATAAAAGACCTTGAGTAAACACATTTTGCTTTAACAAATACTTGTTAATGCACTGATTCAGAAATGGAAATTTCATCCCAACCCACTAAGGATGAAATTAGGGAATAAAACGCAATATTTTGCAATCTGCAAAATGCCCACCCATCAGCGTCAACAGGATATGACTGGACACGAGTCACGCTTTTCAAAGCTGAGTTATACCACGACACGAGACTGGATGTGAAACCAGATGTCATGGCAACCGACAAATATAACCGGCTTGACTAACGAGGGCACTGGGCTGTAGATTACAGATGTTCGTAAAATTAAGGGGTAGGTTTTAATTTCATTGTTAATGTTTAAAAAAAATGGTAATTTTAAACAAATAGGCAAATTAAACAGATTGGTTCAATTTTGTAGATTAACTAAATAACGGTGTTGCACATTCCTTTGGACTGGAGTACGCTGTTTTTAATAACTGCACAGAATATATATTGAAATCTTGCCCTTAATGTACAGCACGTTGTTCTTTTTTCTATCATAAATGTGTTTTCTAACAGAAAAGCACAACGGAAAATGTCTGGTCATCAGTTTGTGGATTTGCAACAGGACGATGCTTTTTTTTTCCCCACTCTTGGCCTGATTGATTTGGTTTGATATCTTTTCTCTTTAATCAATAAAATTCTTACTTGAAAACTGCTTTTTGTCATTTTGTCTAAAAATCTTTTCATGGACCTAAATATGTAAGTGTTACTAAAAAAAGACAACAAAATTTTACACGGACAGCAGATGTTTTTCATCTTGATCACTGAAAAGAAATGTCCAAAATTGTAAAAAGATACATGAAAGACGCCTGAATAAGTTTTTAGTTGGTAGATTTTCATCTTTTCCTCCAAAAGGCAAAATCTGTTTACAGTTTTTGAAATCTAGACTTAGATCTTGATCTTTTCGTGTACTTTTACTTCCTCAATGTTGTTGGATGATATGAAAACAGTAACAGACTTTAACACGTAGCTGTTTGGCCATTGGCCACTTAAGTATTTGCTTTGGGATTAGCATAACCTTTCCACAGACGTGGCGGTACACGTACATAAAAAAAAAACCCAGTACCCTTTGCATATGTTGTTTCTGAGACGTTCGCACATGTTCGAGAGCTTCTGTTTTGACTGAGAGGAGCCGTTTTCATTCCGCACCTCGTCCCACATGCAGAAGTGTGAACAGAAACGCTCTAAAGGTGCACACGGCGCCGCTGTGGTCAGAGCGGAGAACAAAGCGCTGAAACGCGTCTCTGCAAGGATGGAAAGACACAGAATGCTAAACCACACTAGAACAGCTGAGGTTGTTCAGGGAAACCAGAGGAACGGGAGATGCTATCAGCTTTCAGAACACAACAGGTGATGGCAACGCCTAAATCGTTTCCCCCAACTTATTAACCCCTCAATCCATGTTTGTTTTCATTGTATAGAAAGGCTAATAGTTACATTTGTGAAAGAGTAGAAAAGCCTAAACAAATGGGAAGGTAAGCAGGGGAGCTAAAGTTTAAGGGAGGATGGGGGTTGTTGTTGAAATGCAAGACGGGTGTCTATGCCTCATTGTCTACCCCATCTGTCTGGCTTTATCTCTCCTTACCCCCTCCCCCCCCCCCGCTGGCCTCCCCTTCTCCTCCCAAGCCTCAACCCTCCCTCCCGTCCCGTCAGCTCCCAGCCTCCTTTGTGCCGCGGTCACTCCCTCCCTGCAGGCTGGCAGACGACCAGGAAGCGTCCACCCACAGCAACCGGTGGCATTGTTCGCATATATGAGCGCAGTTGTTTGCACAGGCTGTGGCATCTGCTGGCACTGGAGCGTAACCATAAATAATTTTTGCTGCTTTTGGTTTGATCTTAATTCATGATGAAAGTCCGTGGAAAATTTATTCACCCGCTCACGCCAGGACGAGTAATTATCGATGTTACAAAATGACCACTGGTCACACTGAGATTTAAAAATAACTCAATGAAATGTTTCTAAAAAGCTGCAAGAATCAGTTTGCACAGCTTAAGGCATCTCTCTCTCTTTTTTTCAAAGAAACGTTAGACATCCATGTTGAACTGTTAGTTTAAGACCAAAAATAAATAATTTTAGAACTTTTTCCACCCTCAATTTAAACCTTAAACCTGTAAAACAAACTGCAATCTTATAAGGAGGATATCACCATAGAACCGTGGGCAAATATGGCCAAATCAAGATGCGTTTAACATATAAATGATGAGAAGTGGTGCCATTTTTGCACCAAAAAGCCGTCGTTACATGAATTAGTCCAAGCCCAGAGGTCTCCATCCTACGTCTGGCCCTGGATGTGACTAAGAGGGAGAGTGGCAGTAAAAAGAAAAGCATCTAAAACAAATGAAGTTTGTTTGGAGTTAATCAGAGGCACATTTAATGACGGCAAATGCCTAATGACTCCCATTTAACGTTAATTCCTATGGGGTGGTTAATTCTGAACATAGCCACATCCTAGGGAGCACGCTTATTTCTTCCAAGAGGATTTCAATTAGTGTTTTTGCTGATTGTGAAGGTAAAGTCACATTAAAGGTGGAGACACTTTGGAAATTACTCATCTTGGGTTCATTATTTTATTGCCATTGTAACCCAGGTTACATAAAATTTGTTCCCTCCGGTGTAGGAGCAAAGACATTGCTCTATCAGCTCTTAGCACCTTCAATCCCCATGTGCAACACCCACACCCATTCATGGAGCGCATTAAGATAAGTCATGAGCGCAGCTGGGGTGCACAAAGGATAGATAAACATTGGCGAGACGTCCTCGTTTGAGGGTGTCGATGAGGGAGAAGGAGGGTGATTGTTTCTGTTGGAAAATGCCTTTTTTGGCACGAGTCGCATGGGACCTCCTTTGTTTGGCTACGTTACTGATTTTAGTGAAATGAAATGAAGGAGCCGTTTGGTGAGGAGCTGAAATTAAGGTTCCTTCCAAGCTCAAAACAAATCAAAGAAGCTCGGAGAGGTTTCTATGGTTCCCAGGAGAAAAGCAAAACGTGCGCGCATCAAACGTGGAACTTGGCACGAGCACACGGACTCCGTTTTACTCACAAGCGTATTGTGAAATACTAAAAGCAATAAATGTATTTTGTAGACAGTCCTGGTTCCCAGCTGCGTTGTTTCTGGTCCTGAGCGAGAGGCCAAAATACAATCAGTTCTGTTCTGCCTTCAACATGACGTCGTCTCCCCATATCTTGTCTGTTTTAGTTATATTTGTTGTGAAAGATAGTAAAAAAAAAAAAAATAATAATAATAAACCAAATTATTAGCAGCTGCAGCTCATCTGAACAGCTTCACATATGGCTCTCCTCATAAAAGTGACGAGACGAGCGAGACTCTTCGTTTGCGCTGCAGTTTTTCTTTGGACTCGCAATCGAAAATACAAAAAAGCATGTTTTATATCACAGCTGCGGAAAGAGGGTAATCGCATGCAAAAAATAAAAAAATTGTTGATGATAAACACGCAGACACGAATGTGAAGTTCAGGTATAAAGAGCTAATTGTTTCCACATCCTAAGGTGATTTGTCACGCCTTCAGAGGTTTGCTGATATACTAATTTAGTACCTCTTTATATGTTCAATCTGTTAATCTTTTTAGGGCCTCCATTAAAACCCATCCAGCTCTGGCTGGAGAAAAGAGCTTTGCCTTTTCATCGCACCTAAAAGCTTGAACTACTTAGATACTCTCGTTCAACTTGTTCAAAGGGAGCAATGATGGATTGAAAACTATTAAAAAAAGAAGGAGGATGAGGACCGGAGGGATGAAGAGGGAGCCGTAAAGAGTAATAAGGACATGGATGGCATTAAAAAAAACAAGAAAGGCAGGTGGGGAAGAAGTGTGATGCCGAATGGTCATAAAGAAGGTTGGGAGAATTGAGACTCTGGTTTCAAAAAGACTTCCTGGATGCTTGACTTTGAGTTAGAGCTGTTGTCTCTAAATGAATAAGGAACATATGTAACGGATTTGCATATCTTTTTTTAATTCGAGTACAATAATTAAGACCTTTTTTCTTCTGCAAAACCATCCAGTCCAACGCACTTCCTGCTCCATGCGTGTTAGTTCTGTTTAGGAGTGGCGGCCTGCAAATTAGTGTAATAAACTCACACATGCATGGAAAATGTGTCTCATAAAATCGTGGCTTGAGAAATGCTGAAACCCTTCCCGCATCGAGGAGAATCACTGTCTGCAGTGGAAAAGTGAGACAACACGGCGTGCGACGCAAAAGAGGCGTGAAAAATAAAGCTAGCTCCCAGGCAAGCATCATGCTAATGTGTTTCAGGTAAATAACATGAGGGAGGCTTGTAAAATGCTTGCACAGTTACAAATCCTAAAGTTCAGTCTGTATGACAAGCACGTCAAGCGTCACAAAAGAAAAATCCAGGAAAACCAAGACGATTATCTTCATTAGTCAGGAACATTTCCTTTCTCGCATGAGGAAGGAAATGTTTTTTGTTTTTTTTTTCATACAAAAATCCCAATCTCCAAGAAGGATTCCAAGAAGAAAATGTTCTCAGTACGCTTCCCAAAAATGCTGGCAGCCCCAGTGGAAACTTGCAAATAAATGACTTGCTTTACAGAATGCAAATAAACTGACGGGGCTATTGTTTCCCAGAGCCCTATTCAAATAAACGACTAATGGCTCGAAACCTTTGAGCTGTGGTTCCCAAATGTCTTTAAATGAAAGCATCAGGCTTTGCTCGCCAAGTTCGTGCACATAAACGAGGAATTTGACTTTAAACCGTTCCAGTGGAGCTGCTGGAAGGTAATCCCCCCTGCAGCCTCCGACGGGTTTTCCTGCACGGCTACGCCTTGTTTAGCTCCGTCCATCGTTGGCGTCAACTCCAACCAGCTCAACTGTCCCTGATGACGGAAGGCGTCGACTGTGGGGGTGTTTTATATTTTCCTGCACAGTTTTGTACGTTTTGCAGGTGCAGTGTTGTAAAGATGATATTCACAGCTCACGCGTTCTTTCAGCTCATCCGGTAACGTACACATAGGCGGGTCTGCATGTCCACATGGTCCATCGTGTGAAATCCCGTTGAAATCCATTATCGTTCTCAGTTCCAACAGAAAATATGGAATAAGCCTTATATTTTATGAATACGTTTGCCTTAGACTTTATTTTATGCACACCATCTGGCATCCAATTCACTAATACTTAAAAAAAAAAAAAGCAGTTCCACCCATCCTATGATTTAATGCAACTTAGAAACTAGGCCAAATATATGCGGCCACAAATCCAGAAGGCTTTCATGTTCCATCGCGGAGCAGGACGTGGAGCGTCAAACATTTTTTATGGTTCTGGTTTGAAAAAAAACAAAAAAAAAACAAAGTGGGATTGGATCTAGCCATTAAAATAGACTTCCAACAAACAAATTAAGTTTGTTTGTTGCCCAGCGTAGGCTTGTTCTCTCCTGGGTCATCGGGTGCATTTTCGTGTTTGGCGAAAAAGTTGAGTCAGAAAGCAGGTAGTAAAATCACAGCTGTTTAGGCCCGCAACATGAAAATAAAACAGAAACGTTCCCAAATGGGCTGGAGAGAAAGAAAGAGAGAGAGAGGGAAAAAAGAAAACAGACGATGAAGAAGAATTTCCCCTCTTTTGTCAGCAGTGCCGGGGTTGTTTTTTTTTTTGTTTTTTTTTAATTGAAATGCAGCCCAGTTGTTTTTAGTCACTGGTTTCTCCCTGTGGTTCAAAAAAACCCCCCGGCTGTGGTGGAGATTTTCTGAAAAGGCAAAGTTGAGGGGGACACGCTGCAAACGAGGACAGAGAAGAGAACAAAGATTTAAGGGGAAGCAACTTCACAGTGAGGGGTGAGGAGGAAGAGGAGGAAGGAGGTCGGGATGGAAAAGAGGTAGAAGATGTTTTCCTCATGAGGGGCATTAGAAGCTTAATGCCTTTTTCCACACATGCTCATCATGTGTTTTTACATTAGCTGTCATATGGAACAGACGTACTCTGGAAGTTTGTACATACCAAGTTTTTGAGCTATTATTTGTGCACATAACACCCTTCATGTTTAAAAGTGGAAAAACTCCAACTAGCCTCGCGAAAGTATCCCCAATGCACTTTGCCATTATTCAGCCACAAACTTTAAAGTATCGGAAGCTCAATGGCAGACACACAATACTGCAGTGGAAGGAAGATAATGCCTCGTTTTAGAGTAGTCAGTTCAAGATTTTGTAAGGAATTGTACTTAAACTATGTGCCTGTGTGCGTACGTGTGTCTCATTTCCAGCCTTTATTTACAGTACGAGTAGGGAACACGGGGTCCTGCTCCTCCTTGAATTCGTGCGTAAGTGAAGAAGTGTGGATGAACTGTTGGTGTGTTTTCTGCCCCGGACAAAAGTAGGCCAGTGAAGCGTGCGCTGCAGGCTGGAATGTGTGGCATGGCTCCATCTCATTCCAGCAAAGCAACATAATCCTACTAGAAGCGATCCCAATACAGCAGGAGGAGAGGTTCTGGAACAGACCATCCCAGCAGATGCGACTAGCATGCCCCGACTGTTTGTCTCGATGGTGTTCACAGTGTACTCCGATGTTCTTGAAGGAAGTAAAGTAAAACTTGACCTAAAATGTCAAATATTGCTAACGTTTCATTGAGGAGTCTACACAGTTTAGCCAAACTGAAGCAAACTCGGTCCAGTCAGAACAATGGTGTATGGTTTCACAATAAAAATAAACATGCATCTTTGTTGATATTTTTTTTTTCCTTACACTGAAGTATGGATGCCACTTTTGCATGCAAATGTCCGTAGCTAGCTAAAATGCTGCACAGAAATGACTAGGTCCTGCATGCATTTTTATCAAACTATGTTTCTTATGAAAGGATCTGTTTGCTAATCTGACCACTGAATGATGCATAAAAAAGTTCCTCTCACGTTAAAGCTGTGAAATCTTAAGCACGGCAGTGTTGCTAAATAAATTGGATGACTTGTAAGCTAACCCATGTTGTTACCCACTCCAGACTGTTCTAGGAATAACATCAGGGTATCATTAAAATGAACGAGATAAAATGGGAAAAAAGCTCAGGTGGCATGAATAGTTTTTGAGTTTCAAACATTGGAGCTGCTGTTAACATGTAGATATTATTGGATCCGCAGCAGTATTATCTACTGTTATTTTAAAACCACTAGTGAGTATTTATTTGCTGGTGAAGGAGTGGCCGCAATAAACGGAGCATTTCATCAACTCGGTTTAAAAATTAAGCCTAATGTGCTGCCTCAGCATCTTAAGCCTAATGCTTAAATGACTCGATCTTGGTTATGTATCCAGTTACAGGTTATCTGTGTTTCATGGTGAAGGGCCATGCAGGTAATGTGTAACCGATAGGAAAAACAGGAAAATTAGTCTGCGTCTGTTATTCATTAAGCCGCCTGTCTTATGTAGGTCAGGGCTCTTTTTCTTTTTTTTAAAGTTAAATGTTTTGCTGCCAAATCTCAGTCAAGGAAGCCGTGTTTTCAGAAACATTTCATTAGCATAGATTAACTAAATGAGACAAATTTGGGAATAAACGACTCACATGTTGAGTTATAAGCCAAGATCTGGTTGTAAAGGAAGTCAAGATTGCCAATTTATCTTATCAGCGTGTTTGTGCGCACTGCAGTAACCCGAAGCATTTCAACAAGACACGCATTTGACGGCCTCGGCTGTGTCACGGCGTTTTTTTGTGACACAGCTACGAGGCCGAGTTAGAAAGTGTGCATGGCTGTTGACGTGCCTCGATGAGTGATCATGAGATTTGGGCCTATCTAGGTCTTGTTCCTTTTTTTTTTTTTTTTTGTGACTTTGGTACAGTTTGTTCTGCACATCTCACGCCTCTGTGCTTTCACGTGGAAACTGCTTTCAGTTACTTTTCGGCTGTGGGTGTTTTGAAACGGTTTGTGTACCTTCTCACCCAGCTGCGTTCACAGAAGAGAGGAAGGAGAGCCTCACATCTTCCTGTCAGCTGGTTCTACCTTTTTGCATTCCTCTAGAACTATTGTCCCAACAATTTCTATCATTTTTGCCGTACTATTTCGCTTTTCAGATTTGTCCCCGCAAAGCACCCAAATTGCTCGAGTCATCACTGCAACAAGCTCCTTTCTTATTCTTGCTTCGTCTCAGTAAATGACATCTTTCCGTCAACACGAACAGGAAACAGCTGAGGTTCTGCGCTCGCTTGTCTTCTTCCTGTCAGTTTCTCTGAAAGTGGAGCCCAACCGTCTGAACCGTCAACACAAACAGGTAGAGCGGGCTGATCATGTGGTCCGAGGTTAACAGGCTGAGCCGTGTTTACAAGCAAAAGGAGGCTTTAAATGAACACGTGGTTTCGAGACCGAAATCGTTTTCAGAGTCGGCGCCTTGCCATTTTTAAAGTGTTTCCACTTTACAGTCACACGGTTTGGTAAATTTTTATTGCAGTTGTACATTATAGGCAAACTCATGACCACACGTCCTCAATTGGGTTTAGAGCTGGACTTTGTAAGGTGAATCTGACTGGATGTTACTTTATGACATAAGCCTACTTAGGATTTATCTACGACTTTGTCTCTGTCTTGTCTGCAGTGTTGCTGGGTGCTTACAGTTCATGAATGTCCTCTAGCAAAGCCACAGGTGTCAAACTCCAGGCTTGGGGGGCCAAATCTGGCCCTCAAGACTCCAAATTACATCAATAAGTCCCTTCAGTTTTTCTATAAAAATTCACATGAAATCAACAAATCTCCAGGGTTTTTTTTCTCTGATTTATCTGCAAATTTTCTCAAAATTAGTCAAAAACCTTGGGTTTAAGTGACTGCGGCGAGTAATAAATAAAAAAATCACATTTAATATCATACATTAGGCAACTATGGTAAAAGTTCCTTACAAACATTTCTAAATTGGCACCACAAAATCTGTAATTTTGATTACAAAAAAAAAAAAAAAATCCAGTAAAGCCCAGAGGAGCAGCCATTTATTGATATTTTTGTCATGATCTGTAGTTTTCTGTGTTTATTTTTGAGTTGTTTCTGTTTATTGTGATCCTGTTCCCTGTGAGTCTCTGTCTCTGCGTCTTCCCCGTTGATTGTTCCCAGGTGTGTCTCGTTCCCTTGATTACCTCCCTGTGTATTTAAACCCACCTGTTGTCTTTGTCTCTGACATTCGATCCTTGTTGTACGTCGTGTGTTCATCGAGCTTCGTATGTTCCTCGTATGTATAATTCATCATTATAATCTTCATCTTGGTCCGCCTGCGTTTTGCCTTCACCACAACCAACCACTTTGACCATTTTAACAGTTTAATTGGTTTTGTCGATATATTCTGGCTCCACCGGCCCTTTAACAACGTTCAGATTTTTTATGTAAACCTAAATGAAAATGAGTTTGACCCCCCACTCCCCGTCTACATTTTTGAAAAACAGTTGGATTTATTCCTAAAATGGCACAAATACAGACATTGTTTACTATTGGGCCACATTTAGGTGTCTAGAACTCTATTCTGCGTCACCGTAACTAAAGGGAAGCGAAACAAACTCGCATAATTTTTTTTCCGACTTTCCAGATCTTCGTTCTAAAAATAACAGGAACACAATGTATAATCTGACGCTTCTGCTACTCTGTGTTGATCTATCCTATGAAATTCCAGCCAGGCACATTCAAGTTTGCGGTTTTAAACACGACGAGGTTTTATAAAGGGCTCGAAGCTACGAGCACTTGCAAGGGGAACCGTAAACGTTCGACTTCAGAAGTGGATCTGGAATCTCTGATGCAACAGGAGAGCTTGAAGTCAAAAACACTTTGAGGGAAGTGGATGAATTTGAGGATGTGAGCCTTGTGAGGACTGCCATCACAACAGTCCTCCTCAAGGGGATTTTATTTTTTTCTGCTCCAGTCAGCAGAAAGATGATGGCCAGTGATGCAAACGACCTTCAAACCAAGCCAGTTCTGCTTGTTGAAGTGAACACGTTCTACCACTGTGGTTTTCTATGTACGCGAGTGAACGGTCTGCTCTTTAAAGGGCATTTGATGGATAGCTAGAACTTTATTCTTTTGCTGTTGAGGGTTCAGACTAAAGTGCATGTTTGGGTGAGTGTCTGCACTCTTCTACCAATGTGTGTGTGTGTGTGTGTGTGGTCAGGACTCATTCAGATTGGGCCTTGAAGCTGGGCTATATTTAGTTTGGCTGGTTTTCTTCCCCCTCCTCTCCCTCTTCCTCGCTCTCTCTTCCTCTCTCTCTCTGAGTGGGTTTAAAGTGTTGCCTACTGATTGGGAGAGGCTGACCACAGGAATACGCAGCCTGCCTGTCTGTCCGCTGACTTGCAGATAACCATATGTGGAAGAATACAAACGGATGAAGACATCGGCGGTGGTTAGCGTGTTTGCTTATCGTTTCAAAGCAAAGCATGCTGGTATCACTGTTGGCGGGCAGAAACGTTTTGTGGGAGAGACTCCCCCAAAACATAAAAAACAGCTAAAATATGCTCTAAGACTTAGCTGGTTACCGTTTCCACACGGGAAGACGATGAGATTTGCCTCTGTTTACATTTGGTTGGAATGTTTTAGTGCTACATATCCAGTATTAAACATCCTGCTCCCTAAAGTTTTAAACAATTTTACCAAATGACTTTTTTTTCCTGACTCAAAATTGAAAATGGTATCAGTTCTGTGGAAAGGTAATAATTCCAGCCCCTCCATAAAGAAAATTATATATATATATATATGTGTGTGTACAAAAATCATAGGAAGTCAAGTTTAAAATAAAAGGTTTCATAAGCATCTTAACTACTTGGTTAGATTTATGAAACGTGTTCATGTTTGGCCGTTAGTTTATGTTGTGAAGTTTGACCTGAAGAGCAGATCTTCACCAAACTAAGATATATATATGAAAAAAAGCTTAAAGAGTTTAGGTATTTGTGATATAAAGGAAATCTGCACCATAAACCAGAGGAATCTTATATTTTAGCACCATAAAGAGTTATTTTCCCCAAATATTTTTTTTTTTAAAAAAGAGCCATGCATACTACTGTGCAGCTCTTCCTAAAACTTCTCCGACGTTAGCAGCTGGTTGTAAATGGAAACGCCCGCTATCACGACTCCCACCGAGACTCTTCACATTAACCCAATAAGGCATGGAGCCAGAGTCTGGAATGAAACCCCAAGTTGTGTGAATGTTAGCTGACTGGTGACACCGGCAGAGAAGAGAAGAGGGTTTAAAGATAGACTGGGGGGGGGAGAAGGAGTAAGGAGTAAATGAGGTATGAGCGGAATCTGGAGATTTTTTTTTTTTTTTTTCCCTGACAAAGCTGCAAAGGTTGTGAAAAAGTAAATGAGAGCAGAGTGCAGAAAATGAGCAAAAATCAGATGCATTCAAACACTTCCAATGACCTTTTGCTCTCTGTTGCCATATAAAGAGTCGACGCCATAGCATGAAAGTGCAAAAAAGGTCAGTGTATAGAGAGAGAGCTAAATTAGAAGCAAATGTCTCACCACCTTGAAATTGTTGCTGCTGTCTGTGGTTTGTTTTGGCGCAAGAGCAGAATAATTTGTTGCTCATGTTTCTTTTTAATAAAGTCAGCACCTTATGGTCCAAAGCATCTGACAGATTGCTTAACTTGCCTTTAGGGATTTGCTGATATGAAAGATGATGATATAGATCTCTGTAACCTCAAGAACCTTATATGATTTAAAAGAATATTGATCAGTTTAAGTGTTTTTTGATCGTTTTTGCCAAACATGCACAATTTAATTAGTGCTTGTGCCACCAGAATTCATTAAGTACAGATTTCTTCATGCTTCAGGTCTGTTTTGCAGAGATGGATTGTGCAACTGGCATGCAATCCTCTTACTCATCATGGCAGGGCAGCTGCTGCATTAGGATTAGCTGTGCTATGACTAAACTGTTTTTTTCCCTAGTTACTCATCCTCCTAAACCTTCTACAGCTTTATAAAATCTCAAATTCACGTCCCTTGTGTGCAACAATAACAAAAAAATAAAAATAAAAAATGCACATTGAGAATACTTGGAAACCACAGCCGTCAAACTGTTTCAAAACTGTTGTAATAGCTTCTCGATGCCAACAGCAATTGATCTGAATTCAGATCTTATGGGAAAGTCTGTGTTTAAGATCCTCCAACAGACACCCGGCTGGATTTAGGTCTAGACATCGACCGCTTTGATCTAAATCGTTTTATGGTAGCTTTTATGTTTACACCAGTTGTCCCGCTGGACGCCCCTGTCCTGGTCTCGGGCCGTTTGAGGTCTCTTGACAGTTTTCTCCCAGAATTGCCCCGTATTTACCTCCGTCCGTTTTCCTATCAGCTCTGAAGAGCCTCCATGTCTAAGGGAGATGTGTCCTTCTACTTTTTGTCGGTTTATCATACACATGTTCAGTGACACACTAACATGTGAAGAGGGAGTGTGAACAGTTTTTGTTCAGACTTGAAAGAAACGTTACATACTTTCTTAACAGCTAAGATAGGATCAACTATTTCTTTGCCAGCTGTACAGAAAACACATAAGACAGACACTTTTCAGTATTTATACCTACACAGGCAGCGTTAGCGGCAACAGGTAACATCATAGGTTGGTAGAGATAAAAACTGAACCACAGCTTTCCTTCGTCAGCTCTCCTCGCTTTCGATGTGCGCTCTGCCCATGCTCGTTCGCTCCGTCTTCTCTTTCATTCATTGTCAACTTTTGGAGGCTGCTGGGAAGGGCGGGGTGCTACGAGGCCAAAGCAGATGTCAGCGTTGAGGATGAATGGTGCCCAGAAGGGACAGAGAGACACCACCGGTGCAGCCTTAATACCCCAGGGACCCTCAGAGACAGGCAGGCCAGGGATCGGTTTCAAAGCGGAAAACAGTTCTCGTCCTTGGGTTTTTCAGTGACGCACACAACCACGAGAAACACCCAGGACATTTAGGAGGAGCTACTGCAAGTTTTTTTTGTTTTTTGCTGCATGTAGAAACACGTTTGTTCAAGAAACATGCTCAGACTCTTCTGGGAGCGTTCACTATTTTTTCTTTTTTAAATAAGCTATAAAATTATATTTTTGTTGTGCTGAGGGTGCAACTCCGTTTCTGACTTGAAAAGAAAAAGAAAAAATGTGAAGCCAAATAAATAGACCCAAAACCCTTACATTGTAGGTGCATTTGCAGAAAGCCGTGTGGCGCATTCATCTCCGGCAAAGCGTTTGTCCTACAGAGGAGCATAAACACACACAGGGCTCTGCAGGAGGGCTAAACCCTGTCATCTTTATGGCTACAAAGCAGGTCCCAGATGTCCACCGCCTCCAGTTAGCGCACATACACGCTAAAACTGTCACTCAAAGTGCCTTTGTTCCCAATCGGCTACATTCAGATTCTCACACGTTGGAAGAAGCTTTTAGAAAAGGACAGAGAGCACAACGTTGTTGTTTTTTTCTGTCCTGCTTCAAAGAATATATCACACTGCCTTCTGTCTCTACTAGAAAATATTTAACCTGTTATCAGACTTATCATATCAAAGGTAATCAGCCACGCCTACTGGGAGTTTCTGGTAAATCGAGCAATAAAGGATGACCTCTGTTGCTAAGAGAGTGAGAAGCTGGGGCAGAAAATATTACCGTGCTGTTTCATCAGAATCGGCACAGTTCTTGGAAGATAAAAAAGAACTGAAACAAAGTGATTATTTAACCAGAGTAATCGTAAAAAGAAAAAAAGAATCATACCTCAAAATGTTTGTAAAATGTCAACAATTACAATTGTTAGTTTATTTTATTGGGATTTTATGTGATAAATAAAACTTTTTTGATCTACATGCTTTCTTCTTATTGTCCTTGCTGCTGAGTAGTCCACATCCAAACTGAGTTTTGCAGTCAGACATTTCTGCTTCAGAAAGTTTAGGCATTACTTTATAGACTGATACAACACACTGAGAGCTGCTGAAAAACAAATCACTAGGTATGCTCAGTGTACACTGAGAGGAACATACATGTTTCCTTCTACGATCTGCAGAAAACTATGTCACAGAATATTTATAGGAAGGTATGGCAACCAGACAGAAAATGAGACTTTCCTCAGTCTCCAGATCAAACTTTAAGCTGATCAAGTTTTATCATATTTCATTCCTTAGAGCTTTTATTTGCGTGATTGTTCTCCAAAATAAAAGAAATGACGAGAAACCTCACAGGGGGTATGATGCCAAGATAGGAAATCTTTTATTACAGAGAAAAAAACAAAAAAAAAAACTTTTCTTCCAAAATATAGAAATCTGTACAACTTCCGCACAATCAATTTACATGAACTGTACAAATTTACAGCAGTTCATCGCAACATACCCAAGGAAAAAGAAACTGAACACAATAATGATGTACTGACATGAGATCACAAGATACAGCTTTTCCTGCTTGGGTAAGCTCAGATTTTTTTGTCTATTTTCTCATTTTATATGTAAATAAGAGCAAAAAAGGGAGAAAAAAACAGAAAAGAAGAAAAGAAATAACAAAAAAAGAAAAAAAACCCAAATAGGATACGCCTATAGTTACAGATCATGGAAACTAATATTTTTCTTTTTCTTTTAAACCAGAAAACAACTTTGGTCCTTGCCAGCACTCCCATCACAAATGGCTTCACTTATGAAAAAACGTCATCCATGTTAAAAGATGAAATACAAAATGAACATAAAAGGAAAAGACCATCTAAAAACACCCCAGAATAGCAATTATTGGCACTTCCCATGTGTAATGTTATGCACTCTACCATTTGTTGTACAGTTACAATACATTCTATAATATGTAAAAACACCTCAAATGCGAAAGTGGCAATAATTCTGCTGTTCGATGACATCGGCGGTAAGAAAAAAACAAACTGCTGTTCCCTTCCGGGTTCATATCTTAACATGCACAACTTTTCCATAAGAGTATTTACGAAGTTTTTGAGGCCTGAGTTTGGCAATACATTCCAGGAGAGACTCCTCGTGTCTCAAATGAAAAGAAAACGGAGAGAGAAAAAAAGAGTCACAACTTCAGTTTGACATTTAGTGCATTTATGTGCTATTTTACTTCTGAATACTCAAAGCGCTCTCACAAGTTTGTAACCTATGTGCACACGAGCTGAATGGATGCCATTTAAACGTACGGAACTTGAATGGTGGAAAAGATTTTATCGTTGTTTTTTTTATGTTTTAGATCTAGAATAAAAACAAATGTTAACACGTTGTTAGATTACAAGAGTAAAAGTGGATGCACATGAGAAAATGTGGATAAGTTACGGAAAACAAAAGAGAAACCCTACCAGTGTGACTACGAAATACATTGAGAGGAAAGAGGGACAAGACGATCATCTTGTTTCTGAAATATAGACCAATCTCAAAACATCAAGTCTGCTGACAAAAAAAAGAAGAAGGAAAAAAAAAAACAAGCTAAAATGGAGCAGCATGATTATTAAAAACAAATACGACGGTCCACCATGGAAACCAAAGCTCTGGGCTCCCATCCCAGCAGGCTCCAATCTATCTTGCCAACATGGAATCACTGCTTTTTCACAGATTGCTGAAGGGAGTATCAGCAGAGAGCAACGGTGGCAAAGGGTTGGGGGTAGAGTGAGTGAGGGAGGGTTGCAGTGCATCAAAGGCTAGAGCTATATCACCCATGATCTTCTCAGGGGCTTAGTGGAGCTTAAACACCTCAAAGTGTGGTGATGAGCGGTAGAAACCAGCCTGCCGTGACAGATCTGGCCGGTGGCCAATGCCAAAACAACAACCGGAGTCGTTCCGGCATCTGTTCGGTCACGCCGTTTTCCACTCGACCTCAAAACCAATAAGCGAGGCGGGGGTACAAAGACAGCTGCCACCTTCTTTCGTATGCATGTAAACAAAGTTGCTACTCACTCAGTGATTAAGTGCAGCGCAATCCAGTGAGATGAAACAATGGCCCAGTACCCTCAAGTTCTTCATCTTTTAGATCCATGTTCCCTGGCGTCCAGCCAAATCCACCTAATGCACGTGTGCTGGTTATCCATCAATGCTGAGGGAGGGTGGAGGGCTTCTGGCCGAGGCGGGTGGGTGTTGGGGAAAATAAAAATCAGAAGGAGGGGGGCTGGAGGGATTTTAGCTGCCCTGGACAAAAGAGTCTGGCCCTGCACCCCCCAACTTCTCTCACACCCAAGCTTCCCAACTTCGCCATCCTTACCCAACTCCCCCGCAATGACGAAGGGTGATATGTGTCACATTAAGTCTACCTGCATCCACAGGGGTTCAGTTAGCAGCATCCCAACTTGGTTTTTCTAATGAACAGGAGGTCTGAGCTAAGGAGTGGCGTTTTGAGGCACCAACACCCCCAGACACCAAGAGTTGGGTTGGAACTGCCTGAAACTGGAAACCGGACTCCCCAATGAGGGTCCAGGCAGCACAACACATCAGGCCATTACAAATTTTAGCTTAAGCTCATCAGTCACTCCTAATTCTTGACGAGTTCTTAAGGCAGTGCACCCTGAACTTTGGGCTTAGCTAAGAAAAACAGAAAAGCCAATTGGAATGGTCTGAGTTCCAGACCTCTTTTCTTTTTAGATTGAGTCAAACAATCTTTATTTTTTTAAATCTGCAACTAAAATTGCCATTTTTCCTATTCGAAAAAGGGGTGCAACTTAACTTAGGCTAAATCAGCAGGGCCATAAAATGGATGAAAGAAACTCCCTACCACAACCCCAAAGATGTTCCTTATCCCCCTAAAAAAAACTGCTTTGAAATGTTAATGTCTACAAAATCTGAATGTTTTTTATGAAATTCAGAGTTGCACAGCTCCTTAAGACAAACATCAGCAAGAAGGTGTTGAACAAAAAAAAGCTAGAACTAGGAGAACTGCTGTGGCAAAAGTTGGCATTTGAATGGATGGAATGGAGGCGATTTTTCTCTGAGAAGGTACACATCCCACGCAATCTCACATCAAAGTGCTTTCAATTTCAACTCAAACTGGGCCACAAGACCAAAATTTGGGTAAACAGACCCCCTCCCACGCCCCTCTTTGCTACAATGTTACTTTTGGTAATGCAGGAGATGACAAATTGTCGGAGACAGGGGGCGGGAAATGTAACATCAGTACAGGATCTTGATTGTGAACTTCAACAACATTCATCGACTTGAACGGGAGATTCCCAAAGAAAGCTACACACACATGGGCAAGATGGGGGGGTGAAGGTCCAATGGGAGACGCTGGTATCATTGGGCGTCGCAACAGATTTCAGGTAGACAGAGGGCTGGAATATTTTGGCAACAGGAAAGGGAGGAAGCTGAGCTCAGACTACAAGCCTTTTTTAATAGCTACAAGGTAAAGAATGTACTTTTGTGGTCCAAAAACAGTTTTCTTAGAAAATAGAAGTGCTCTTATATGTTGATTCTTTACCTTAAGCTTGGATTTGCTATGGCACGGCCCAAACCTCAACTTCCTCCCTGCCTATGCTAAAGAACCGATGATCGATGAAAGTTTAAAATCCCTGGAAAACAAATCCTTACAATTTAGACTGTTTTTGCTGTAATGTGTTGAACATGTACCCATAGTACCCACAAGTAAGTAAGAAAAAGTGCAAAGTCAATGCTGATAGCCCCTTCAGAGGTGGAGCACTTTAAAATGTGGAAAGTTAAGTGAGGGATGTTGGGTGTTTCGGAGCCAGTCTCCATGGAGGGGTTTGGGGTGGGTATTTCCTGGTTGGTTGGATGGTTTAGCTGCCCCAACAGTTCCATTTTCACAAAGCCTCTCCTTAAAGAAAATGGAGTGCCCAGCTGATCCAATGACAACACAACAGATAACCGGGAGAGAAGGTAAAAATATTGAACCTACAAGGTTTCCATCACCTGGATGATAGGCCACATCCTGTTTTTTTTTTTTCTTCTTTCATTATTTCATTTCATATTTTTAGCTTTAAAAAGGCTCACCATGATCTGACCAGCCACTGTGTAACCCTGAACAATAGTAGGCTGGGACTGACCGCGCACCACTTTAATTGGACACAGTCATCATGTTGTTGTAGGCTTTGGAGGGACTGGTCCTGCCCAGCACCCTCATTTCCTCCTTACAGCTGAGGTGACTGTCCACCATGGAGCCAACAGACCCGTGTCCTAAGGCAGAGCTGGCGGACAGGGGCATGCCAACGGGCCCAGGCTGTGACTCGTACAGGACGCAGATGGAGCCGTCCTCGCCGATGCGGTAGGACACCTCGAAGGGGTCCACCCAAAGCGTGAGCTCGCTGGGCAGCAGCAGGTAGAGTTGCTGGATGGTAAGGCCAATGCGCTGGCCAGCCTGCCCGACCAGTGGATCCATCTTGTGATTGATGCGGATGCAGCGGTAACCCGAGCCCTTGCAGGGCTTGTCTGGGAACCAGTGGTGCTTATATTGCTCTGCAGGGGAAACAAAGGGAGAGAAGATGGAAAGAGTTAAGCTACAGGGGGTCTGATTATGAGCGTTGAAAGCACACAAAAACAAACTCATAGCAAAATTAAATGTACTACTCTGTTCTTTTTTTTGGCACTTCTGAGTAATAACCACTTATATAAGATTATTTAATAGCAAGCAAATATTTTTGTTTTTCTAAAATTATGTTCCACTCCAGTGAGAATCTAAAATTGGGAAATGCCTGGAACCATTTGATCTGTTTTACTAATTCAGTAATGTGAACAAACAAATTAGACTCCAAACCTAACAGAGCAAACACGTTGCACATATCGACAAAGTTGTTATGAACTGCAAAACAAAGCTAAAAATAAAAAAAAAAGGAAGAAAAACACCACCACCTGCTGCAGGCATGATAAGCTACCATAAACAACCAGCCAGGGGCAGGCTCAGCCTACGTGACAAAGGGACTGCCACTGAATTGCACAATTCCTCCTCTGCCGTTCAGCAAAAAAAAAAAAAGAAAACAGCCTCCTGTGAATGGCTGAACAAAAACACCAAAAGTGCCCCAGACAGCCATCTGGGGTACAAAGCTCCACCTCTAAAAGGGGAGAGGCTGTGCCCCCTCTTCCCTCTTCCCCCTCCATCTCTTTTTCCTTGTGGAAGTTTCGGATGCCCAGTGAAACTAGTGACGCATAATTTTCTGCCTCTGATTCATTTTAACGTGATGAACGATGGGCAGTAGGAAATTGTGCTTATAGTGTTTTAGCAGTGTGGTTTAGAAACAACACAATGGGGCAAGTTTGAGGCTCCACTTCTTCTTTTCATTGATCTTTTCATGTAATACTCGCAGGATATTAATGAACCATCGCTTTGCAGTTTAGATTGAATTTCCAGTGATGGGAACACTAATGTAACCAGAAAAATAAAAATTGTATTCAGACTGAGGCCCCGCAGGCCACCTGTATGCATCCAAAGGATAATACCCTCCTTAGCCCCTCCCCCACCCATGCCTTATCGCAGACGGCTGTGTACATCCAAGCTAATGGAGGCCCTGGCACTCGTGAAAGAGTGGCCTCAGCTTGAGCGACAAAGGCAGCTGCCGACAAACCCCAGAGCAGCTGGGAAATGATCAGCTCAGCGGGGCCTATTCTTAAAAACCAGGGCACATGGGGGGGTTGGGAGGGGGGAGTAAGCAGTCGACTGTGCGCTTAACCTTAAGAGTTTAACCAAAGCAGGTTGTTTATGCGTTTTTTTGTAGCTGACCTCGAATGCCAAAGATGCATTATGTGGGCACGTCAAGGCCCCAGTTAGCAGGTCACTGGGTATTTTCCATTTAATGTGGCTCTGCAGAAGGGCATCGAATTGAGTCTATAAACAAAGCCAACAGTTATGCAACCGTCAAGGTCTCAAACTCGCTGCCCCGACTCTTTAAAAGGCCCTCGGCTTTTGAGCATGCAGACACAACACCGCGCGACTGTGTTGGTTTTGAGCACAAAAGATTTTCTGGCCTAGTTTGAGGGCCCGGAACGTAGCTCGTTTTTATCTCGTGGTTCTTGGGTTTCCAGATTTTTTTGCTAAATGTGGATTAAAGACAAAGTATCAGTAAATAAGATGAATCAAAAGGAAATTTTGACCCACAAAAATATCTAAAAAGAAAAAAAAAAAGAAGATAAAAAGCGAAACTAAAAAGAAGCATTTGCATTTAACTTGGGCAAACCTGATACAGAATCAAATGATTAGAAAATAATGAAGAAATAAGATAATAAAACAGTTTAACTAAACTGTTCACTTTGTTACCCCCCCCCCCACCCCCGCCCCCTACACTTGCTCCAGTTCAATATGTTTACATGTTTTTTTGTTGTTGTTTTTTTTTGTCCTCGAACTCGACGCATATCCTGTTAAGGCGCTCTTGGACTCAGAAAATTTAGGTCAGTCGCTGCTGCGCGTTAACTGGAATGAGGCAGATGTATGGCAGCTTAAGAGTTTCGAGCCCGGAACATGTTCAGGGCAGGAAATCAAGACACACGGCGCTCTGTTCGGTGGAAAAACACCGCATCCAAACAGAGGCTGTGCGTAAAAGGGTAAAGGCGGACATTTCCGCACACTATGAACGCAACTCAAAAACCTACGATGTCCCATCAAATTCTATAAATAGTCTAAGCAGCAAATCGTAAAAGGCTACTCAGATAGATAGGAAAGGATTCGGTGTAATCGTTCCCGTCAAATCACTTACATACCAAAGAAAACCGTGTAATGTATTAAAAACGCATAAATTACGCATTAATAACAGCTTTATTATCAGTTACAGCTTCGATATTTTCTGAATAACAATATTTAATCAGTCTAAACGCCTGGTTGTACATGTCCAAACATAAACCCATTCTTTCTGATGCATTACGTAATTGAACGGCCTCGATGAAGCTTGTTTTGCTCAGAGCCCTCTGTTCTCCCTGAGCTTTGTCGAGCGAGGCGCACTTCCTTGTTTGAGCGTCTCTTTATCACCCCCACCCCCACACCGACCAAATAGGCGATTTTCCACTTTTGGTTTACTGTGTTTTATATCAAATACAACACAACAAACCAAGGCGCTCGAATAGAATCATCGACCGATCACCCATCGCGCTCATAGTTTTCCTGTTTTCGCTCCTCTCCGATGTGCGCAAACGGCCGCGGCGCTCACAGTGAGACTTCGGAGAACAAAGAAAGGCTTCAACTCAAATGTCAAAAGACGACTTTTTACACTTCTGAATGAATCGAGAGTGTAAAACAACATGTGCGTGTGTACGGAGGTGAGCTGTGTGCGCGTCTGGATCATTTTCTGGTTCTCTTACCTGCCAGAATGTCCTGTAAGCTTTGGCTGAACGTTTGGACCTGTCGGTCGTTTACGTGTCCTTTTACTCTCAGAAATCTCGACAGAAACCCGACGGCGGCGTTTATTTCTGGCTTCATCGTTCCACGGGCACAAAGGGGATGCATTGAGAAAGGCCACGGCGACGATCCGTGCGATTTTTTTTTTCTTGCTGTTTTTTTTGGGGTTTTTTTTTTTTTTTTAAGTGTTTTTCCTACAGTTCGTCTTTCCTCTCGTTGCAGAGTAGAGATCCTGATTCGTTGGTGCTTTTCTTGGCATTTATTAGTCGAGGTGAAATGAAGTTTTCTCAGATGCTCCGTGTTGGGGATAGAAGCGCCTCTTCTTGGTAAATACAGAAAGGGGGGGTTGGGGGAGGTCCCTCGAGAAAACCCGAACCAACCCTTTCTACCTGCTTTTCTCCTCCAGAGTGGGGGTTTCGCAGAGGAGAGCAGGGCTTTTATAACGGGCTGCCCCCTCCTTCCTCACATCTCCGTCACTAAGCTCTACGGCAACCGAAGCCGACCAATCAGAGGCCTGGCCACGCACTGACGAAACGCATTCAGGGAGGAGGGAAGCGTTGACGTCACCGAGCTGAAAATAAACAGAGGCGCCTGGCGTGAAAATGGTGCTGCGTTCCCGTACTGTCGGAAATACGGGTGGCAAGCAGAAGAGGAAAAAAAGAGGAAGCGACGACTGGTCGAGTAGAACAACAAATCCGGACGGTGAATTTCTTAGAATATGGATTCTACGGCAACACCAAAACAATGCGATTTCGCTATTTTGTTGTAAACTTTTAACTTCATTTGAAATGTAGCCTAACTAAAACAATAAATATCTACATAACACGCTAAGTACGCTGCAGAAAAAAATTAACTTGTCCCACATTTTGCCCAATTTTATTAGAATTTTATACTATTGGCCGTCGGGAAACGGAGCATAGTTTAAGTATCTGACGAAAAAGTTCAATATTCAGTGCAAAGACAAACAGCATAGGATAAGAGACAAATATAAGCTATTTATTACTAATCTGATGATTTGTGTTGCATGAAACACATGCGCATCCTGATTACTAACTAAATGGAAGTTAATAATACGAGTTAATATGAGTTGACTTGTAAAGATAATGTGCTGCACCAAAGTTTACTCAGTTTTTGGAGCTTGGTTCAGGAACAGATACTAAATAGGAAATACACACAGAAAAATGGTCAGAAACATATTTTAGTTCCGTAAGTTTAGTTGTAAATACAACTGATGAGCAACAACGAGGCGATAAACCAGAGAGGGAATCAGTAGATACAGTTAGAATCCGGGTTTTACAATCAATAATATTAGCACAGACACAAAAGACAAATCACGCCGTCCTCAGAGGTTCATTGATATTCCGTATACCTGCTTTTCCTCCATGTCCTCCTCCCCACTGTTTCCAGATGTGGAGTTTGAACAGATCACAGCTATAATCTGTCACGAGGTCAGAACAGAGAAACAATGCATTCAGATGCTCCTGCAGTCATTTTAGAATCCCCAATTAACCTAAATTGCACACTTTGGGTTATGGAAAGGAAAAGTCATGCAAACTTCAAGCAGAAGTGCCGGCGCAGCCAAAACCCGAACCAAAGAACTGGTTACAGTGAGGTGGCAGTGCTGACATCAGCATCACTAGTCTTATGCCACGAACGAGGATTTGGAGTGGGGGTAAGAAAAGTGATGTTTGGTATAAACGGACGCTGAAGTGTGAGGCAAACTGGATCTGTACAGAGTGCATAAAAGCGGTCAGTATCCTACCTGCATTGCAGTGTTGTCCATTTTTGAAGAACTAAAGAGAAAAGCACATTTCAGCATTTGAAATGTTACTATCGTAAAGAGGGGGATAGAGATAATTTTTTCCCCCTGAGAATAATGAAAAGCAAAAATGCTAAAACTACAATTCGATGTAAAGTTACTAAAATGTATCTTGGGCTTAGTGGTTGTTTTCTAGCGCTCTGTGTTTGAAGTCGGTTCTTTTTTTTTTTGACAACGAAAGCTGAGCTGGAAAACAGGTGGTTGTGTACGAGAAAGATGAAGACAGGAAGGAGAGCACAGCTGTTTACCATAGTTCATTATATAGCAGTTAGCACCAGCAGTCAAGCATGTCTGGTCAAATACTGAACAGGAGGAGTCTCCATCAGATGAAAAAACACACCTTGTGTGACCTTGTTGAACAGCAAGGAGGTAACTTTGGGTTGAATTTCTTCTCGGGGGGCCCGATCTTCACATGCTCATTAAAATCAGTGGAAAAATACAGACTGCTGCTGGTTGCTTGTTGCCGATGCAGTCATGATGACCTGCTGAGCTCTTCAATCGTGATGCAACCGAACAGAGGAATAGCACACTGACGTGACCTGAGGGCACGCAGGAACGCACGGTATGCTCAAATGTGTTTGGGTAGGTTTGCACAGAAAACACACAAATACTTCAAAAACAGTCGTGAAAAAAAATCGAAGTGCACCCTTTGATTGAGCATGCTGTAGAACGGCCTTCGGCAAAAATAACTTAAAGTAGTTGTTTTCTGGACAGTGTTTTTCTCTTACGTCACTGTGACAAAACTTTACCTAACTCGTTTATTTGGTTCTTGTGCTCTTAAATGTACATGTTTTTATACATCCAACTATGTTTTTAAACTACTAATTTGTCTTTATTGACATTTAAATTAAAAAGCATTCCTCTGCAGTGACCTTTCGATAACCACTGTTGCACAACTTCCCTTGTTCTTGGTCAAGTTAACGGCCACGGCTCTCAGGGAAATCCTCATACATGTGGGAACTCCCCCCCCTTCAGCCTCATCAACAAAAACACGCTTCGTAATAGTTTCAGCCACATTTGCTCTTTTAAGAAACAATGGAGGCTTTTCAGCGTGCCGTGGATATTCTGCGAATTTCTGCGGCGCATATTCGAACACACAGATCCCTCTTTTTTTTGGATACCTCATGCCAACATGGCAGGGAAATCCATCACAAGTCATATCTGTTTCCCTTTTTACATGGAACCTGAAGTTCATCGTTTTCAGATTACGCCCACATTCCTGCCACATTCACCGTTTGTTCCAGCCAAACTACGGACATTTTCTAAAACCCATGTGTAGTTTAAATTCTAAGAAGCAATCTGGCAGATATTGATTAGTGTTTTCCATGTCTGGATGAAGATGTAAAAAAATGGTTGCATTTCCGTCCAGCCATTCGGTACGAGTTGTAAAATTGACCAAAAACGGATTGACGCTTGGTGCAAAATTCTGCACCAGAAGTGCACGACAAATATCCTGGAGTTTTCTAACATAAAATTAGGTCGCATTTCAACCCAACATGAACTGAAGATAATGGAGAATAAGTGTCTCTGTACATTTACCAGTTTTAAAGTCAACTGTAACACATTAAGGAGACGAGCCAAACACCAGTGCGGTGGCAACAGGCACATTATAAAAATGAAAAGACCAATGTAGAAAGATGGTTTGCTTTTTACGCGGCAGTAGGAGCGGAAAAAAGGAAGAGGGTTTTTGCAAGGAAACATAATGGTCCACATGTGTATCACACAGACATCTGTGAACAGGCAGCTGCCTCATTACCGACAGGGATTGTGGGTGTGCAGGGCTGAACGCCGGCAGCTCGGCAAGCGAGATAAAAGTCAAACACCATAAAAGTGAAAGAGAAAGAAGGTGAAGGCCATAATCGTAAGAAATAATTAAACTTGGAAACCCCCGAGTTTTCCTGCTATTTCTGATTGACAGAAAGCGATGTGGACACGGAGCACCTGAAAAAGAAAACAACGTGCCGTAGCGTAGGCTGCTTTTAATGTGTGGGCCTCCAGAGCTGGGTGAAATATGGCCCCGGCTGCTGCCAGACAGGGGTGGGGTATCCTGTCATTACGCCGGGTTTGCAGTTAGCATAATGAATGGAGGCTTTTATCTCGCAACCACTTGTGAACTCCAGTGGAGGAAAGAATGTCAGGTTGGGAATGAACACAGAGATCTGGACTGCTGGGTTTGCGTGGGCAGAATTTTCCCAAAAAAACATTCCTGTTCCACTGTGGTGAAAGGCTGAACACACACACACACACACACACACACACACTGCGTGTCCGCCAATCCCGGGTACAAAGACCAGGAAACACAACACGCACGGGTCAAAAATAAGTCAAACCAACATTGGCTTCATTCATCAAGACGCAAGACAAAACAATGTCTGTAGCTTCGCCCCCTAAATGTACAAGCAGTGATGTGAACTTTTCCTGAATACAGGAGATATTTTGACTCTTTGGGGAGGTTCCAGCTTATCATTCCTGTAGAATTATGGTGTCACCAAAGAATGCAAGTCAGTGTGAGAAGTGGAATGAATCGGTGTGATCACCATGTTCAGACAATGCCGTGGACATAAGTTCTGATGGAATAAAGAACGCCATCACCATCTTCCCTCAACAGAGCTATGCCTGTGTTACTGTGGCTATTTGGCCAAAAAGGAGCCCACTTAAGAAATAATCCTCTAACTTTTTTAGACTTTTTTTCCTAAAATTTCCTAGTGGTGGCTTTGAAGTTCACCGTTATGAATTGAACCTCGTCTTATTTGGTTAACCTCATTTCAGCTGCGTAATGAGCCGAAATGATATAACTGGCATTAAATATGTAACAGGGTCAACAAAACAGGATGGGCTCTTAATTGTCGCAGCACTCTGCCATTTTCTAAACTTGTTCAACGGTTTTTGTTTTATCCTGTTTCTTGTATTTTGAACGTTCGCTTTCTCTTCGCCTTTATGCGCACATGCAAATAAACGATACATGACAATAAGGGTTTACCTTAAGTAAGCCAAACATGTTTAACATCTTGATATTGTTTCCTGTGGCATGCTGTGTGTTTGAATACGCCCAGTTCAGAACATTAACTATCTAACTGGAGCATCTTATTTATTTTTTTCTTTTTTTTTTTGTTTTGTTTTTTTGTGCTCATGCACACAATTAAAGTCAACAAAAATAATCGCTTCTGCAGAACAGCCACCTGTCTAGAAGAGGAGTTCTTTGAAAGTGGGTGTAGCTGCTAAACAAACTGATGTCACCCTGAGGGTCCAAGGTGTGGCTCAGGCAGAGCGATCACCTTGCACAAAAACAAGTCGGTGAAACTCGTTTGCCCATCCCACTCTGCTACCAGGAAGAGACTTGTCAGAGAAAAACCACAAACTTTCCATGATGCCGCCTCCCTCTCTGCTCATGTGAACCCACACAGGAACTTGTCTTGGCCTCGTCTTTTTCCTCTGGACTGCGGCTCCGTCGGTTCTGGCTCAGCCTCGACTCACCCGCAAACATGAAGCACAGCGCTGCTCACTGAATGTCTCATCCTTTTTTTTTTTTAGACGCTTTCCTATCATTTGAAATTATTATTTATTTATTTATTTTTTTGTTTTCTCCACATGATTTGGCTTAAATGTGCCCAGATCTACTTTACTCATTTGGACTTCAAACCAAAATGGTTTCGAAGTTTCTGAAGACGGTACCTGCCTCTTAATGTAGCTATATTCTATTATTTAACTCGTGCTCAAAGCTTGGCCGAACATCCTAAGTTATTTATGCTCTGAGCTTGGAATGAAAAAGTGTAGCTGTATTTACATGACTCTCTTCTGCTCACACATTTAACTGCTGATGCAGGCTGGCTCAGATCTGAGGTAGCTTCGAAAGCAGACATTAGGCTTACTTATTCAAATAATAATAATACAATCAAGAATTCACAAAGCTGTGCATGTCTCCCCATGTGTATGCTTGTGTGTGTTTATTTGTGGTACTGCTACGTCAAGCTATCGGAGGCTTGAAAGGCCTGTAAAGTCCAGCTTTGAATGCGATCTTGTTGTCTAAGAACATCAAGTTTCTTCAACTTTATATCCTATTTTGCAAACTCAAACTGCTTCCGAAAGGTTTTTGCACTGCTGCCATTAAACTAAAACCATTTTTTTTATAGTAATAATAAGCAAACAAAGTACATTAAGTGTTCTTGTACTGAAGTCAGCAAAAAAAATTATATGTTTTGGAAATATATACTGGAATTAATTTGATCATGAATCAAACAAAAACCCAGAACCCTTCTAGCTGCACAAGCGATGAGTTATTCACAAAGAAGGAAAGAAGATGAAGAAACATGTCTTTCAGATTTTATGTGCATTCCTGTCAGCATGTGGTATCTGGGAATCCTGCCCAGTTACGTTGATTCACAAGGATTGCCTTTCAGGATGTGCAATTTTTGCAAGTGCATCTTGGATTAGAACAGATGTGCTGACCTGTTGGTACATATGCATGACGTGTGTTTTGTGCTTCACATTCCTGGATTCTGTTTTCTCTGGTGGAGCGGCCCGTTTTCACCACCCCACTATCGAGTCACAACACAGAGAGGGCCAGAGAACAACACACCCTGTGGCCGTTGGAAATGTCCAACACGACTTGGAATGTGGTAGATATTGCATTAAGATTCAGCTAAAGCCTAAAATGAAGAACAAATACAAGGGAAATGACCTTATTGTAGCTGTTAAATTGGGTTGAGGCTGTACAAGGCGCAAATGCAGCGAAAACATTTGCAATTTACACGTTTCTTTTTTAACTATGTTGCTTCAGAACGTTTAATAAGTTAAAGTCAACTGTGTCTTAATGCAAGAAACTGAAAACACGGTTTATAAAGTGCCTGTTAGCTTGAGTGACTGGAAAATACAACGCAGAAAGCCTGCACATCTGTCACCAAGCATATTTTTCATGCTGCAGACTTCAAAAGTCTGCAGAAACTGTGATAATGTTATCGTGCAGGTAGATGAAAAGGAAGAGACAGCTGCAAACAGAGCTTTATCGTCGACTCCTGTCAGCCTGCCGAGTCACGGCTTCAAAGTGAGACTGTTACCCTCGACGCCTCCCCCCCAACTTGAAGCAGCAAACGAACGACGCCAAGAATATACGTGTGTGAGAGAGAGCGAGCGAGTCAGCGGCAGTCGTACCTCCAGCCCTCGGCATGAGTCAGACTTTAAAAGCCCTCAAACAGCTGAAGATCTGATCCAGTCTGGGCACAGGCGGGCTATCGCATTTCTGTGGGCCGCTGTTTGTGACGCAAACTGTAGTTTCGCAGAGCTCTGCAAAAACATTTGGAGCGGTTAAACGCAAAGTGCGAAGATCTCGCCTCTGGATCTGCAAAAAGCGCAAAAACACTGTAACTGCAGGAGCAGAGACCGACTCCGCGGCCTTAGAAAAAGACTGAACTCGTTCTATGTCAGATCATTGTTACGTTTAGCCCGGTAAAGTGAACTCGAATAGTATGCAGAGAGTCGAAAACCAAATTTATGATTACTGCACATGTTTGAACTGGATGTTACCACCAAGCGGCTCACACCCTGTTGCTTTAAGTCGCAACCTGTCGAGGAACACTTTTAACGATTAAAATACGAAAACACCTCCAGTCGTCAATCATGCCATCGCTCCAAACAGTCAGCGAAGCAGACATTAACTTTTGATATCCACGTGGATAAATATCAGCCTGCAAGCATAATAGCACTGTGTTAAAAGTTGCAGCTGCAAAGTAAGCACGTTGAGCAAATGGGGTGGGGAGGATTAAGCTGTCCGAGACTTTCCCTCTGAACAAGACAGCAAGTATCAACCAGTATGAGTCTTCAGCTTAAGTAGTCGGTAAATACGAACACAGACAAAAAGGTTCTATTTATATACGTCTATGTAAGAACATGAGCTTGAAAATTCTAGGTCATCTCAAATATATGACCACCTTCCCAAAACAAATTAAATAAAAGTTGAAGTACCTTTGAGTCTATAGAAATGTGCAAGACTGAGGAAAGGAAAACTCAAAAGAATTACATTACTTGCAATAGACTCGATATATATATTTTTTTCTAAATCACCGTTTAATTTGATCAAAGCTTTTCTAGCTTAGTGTCAGGTAATTTAATAACTGGCAAACGTGTGTACATGTCAGAACTAAGACTTTGTTTTTTTTATATATATTAATAACCATCATCCACCCACACTGTCTAAAAATGCTGTACTTGCTGCTTTATTTTGGCTACAGTCACTTCATATTATCCTCTGCCTAACAACATGTAACATTAATCTGGCTGAACAGCGATGGGGTTCATGCCAGGACATGTTCAAGCCCTACCCAGCTGATGAAGGCTGGATCTGAAGAGAGAGAGAGAGAGAGAAACCCGAGAGCTTAAATTTCACTTTACCTCAACATTAGTAATGCCTTTTTCTTTTTTTACATCTAACAGAAGAGGAGAACGGAATATGATACGTCTGGAGTCGTTTTTTGAGGTGTCCTCCAACACCACAGGTTGCATGAAGCGTTGAGCAGCTCATATGAGAGGCACCACCTGTGAACTTTAACTGATGTGGTTTACTGGTGTTATGTCAAGGAGTTGTCAGGACATGTCTGGCTATATCTGGGGCAGGATCACTGAGGCGTGGGTGTGTTTGTTTCTGTCGGAGTGAATGACAGCTTAGCAGCTGCAGAGGAGGTCTTTAAAGACTTCTGGAACGATCTTGAAGCGATCCGATCGGAACGCTTCGCTTGACCCATCTGAAGACCGCGGGGTCTTCAGATGGATCTCGACACCAAGGCCAGTCTACCAAGTCAAAAACGAGCTGGTCTGATTGGAGCTCAAAGCAGACGGGTTTGTGGCACAGATTCAAAGCAAAAACCACAACCCATGCGACGCTTCTTTTACAATGCTACAAGAGGAAAATGGATGCGCTCGTGGGAGATCATTTGCAGTGAGAGACAATCAGATGGTTGTTACCCACATTATCTGCAGACGAGATAACAGTTTGTCCTGGAAAGACTCAGTCTTTCTAATAATCCGACAGTTTTAGCACTGCCGTCGTTTATGCTGCGTTCTGAACATATATGGCCACAAAAGGCTTTCAGGACTGAAAGCATATGCAGCGGCTCCATCCTACACGGACGCACACGTACACCCCGAGGGCAGCAAATTGTTATGAGGGACCACACTGATCTGGGCTACAGCTCTGACAGGCTCTGCCTCTCTGTCGCTGCAGTAATTAAATGAGCAGCACTCAGGAAATTGGCCCTGCTCTGCGTTTGTTTCGGCTGTCACTGTTTTTGTGGGAGAGCAGGTACAGGTGGTCAGAGCAGAGAGAGAGAGAGAGAAAGACGATTGTGGAATAGAAAATGTTGCAAATGTGGGATAAAAATAAATCTGGGTGACAAACAAGTTGCTGAGACAATCCGAGTGAAATGTCCATCAGGATCAGGGAGGAAACGAGCGAGGATTCTTCTTAGCGGGGTGTGAATGTCACGTCGCGACTTCTCACTTGAATATTACAGGGAGGACGAGAAGGTTGGCCGTTGTGTTTCTGCTGGTTTAGTCAAAGGGAAAGAGCCGAGGCGTCGTCGTCGAGTCACGACGAGGACGGAAATGTTGTTTAAAATAGCGCTGCGAAAATGTATCCCCCCTGAAAGATTTCTTCTTGCTTAACTGTCACTTTTAAACGTTTCAGATTATCAGACAGTTTTTTGTTGTAAGACGACGACAATCTTAGATGTAAAACACTTTTCAAGCAAAATGAGGGAATTTTGTTCAGTTATTCGTATTTGTCTACTCTTAGGGTTTATATTTCTTCAGCACCTTTAGTTTCACTGCACCCACCCAACTTTGCATCCCGTGACTTTGATGCGCACGTCAAATATTAAGAAGCGACTGCAAGTCATCATATTTCTTCTCCAGATTGTTTTTTTGTTGTGTTTTTTTTTTTTTTGCTGCTCTTGAAGGCCCCGGGTGCGTCGTGTCCATGCGAGATTAGATTCTTGGCTGCGGCGCGTTCAACCTTCAGTGATTGTCCCCATTAGCTGGAAGGAGACAGAGGACACTAATTGACTTCTCTACTTGCAGCAGCAAAATGGTTGATCAAGTGTTGGCAAGCTACAAGGCCTGGGAGGCAGGACTAATTCGAGCCTTGTGAGGTTCTGCCGATTGCTATCTCATTAAGTCGTCCCCTGCTAATGCTCTCGTGTTCTCCGCTCGGATGAACCGTCCAGAACCGTCGGCGTAGCATGTTTATTTAATGGATTCTGTTATAATCAGATATGTCTTACTTTGCGCTCCAAACAGCGCAGAGTAAAGTCAGGAGGACAGGATGAAAGGTGACATGTACAGGAGAACAACCGACTAGCAGAGCAGCAAAAGTGAATTAGGCTAAATAAGGTAAATGTTTACCTGTCAGCTCATGAATAAGAACTGAGGGCATCTAAAGGTAAAAGCAAAAAAAAAAAAAAAAAAAGACAAGACTCTGCTTTTTTTTTTTTAAATGTTTTTCAGTTATTGAGTATTGCATTACCAGAACTCCTCTGAACTCCTCTGGATGTTTACAAAGGGTTTTTGTCCAACGGGAGTTGAAGAGAAGGGTTGTTTATTCTAGTAGTTTATTTGGAAACAAGCGTTTGTACAACTATGCTCAGGTTTAAAATCCTAAACCGTTTTGCTGCCTTGAATCTAAATGTTTAACCAATCTCTTTTGCTCACATTTATCTTTCTTAACCCGCGTGACGCAACGCATCAAACTCCGTTGCAAATTAAAGGTCCAAGATTCTCCATAACAACATTCTGTACATGCGATCAGGCTCCAGCATTGCGTGCGTTTGGTTTGCTGGCTTTTGTGTTTGTGCTCGTTACAGATTGGAGTTTGGGAAAAAAAAAAAAAAAAAAAAAGTCTCTTGAATTATCTGAGAGAATCTTTTGACAGGACAAGTCTAATTTTGGCAGGCAACACAGGAACGTAGCAAACATCTGGAAGAAGGTGCAAGCAATCTGGTCAGAGTTTACAGGAAGACGGATGGAGCCTAACACGTGGCGATCCTGGAAGAAAACCTGCAAGGCTGAAAAGCACTTGAGGGCAGAGGTTCACCTTCCAGCTGCTTGAACCAGACCTACAACTCAAAGGCAACAGCAAGAAGAAGAATAAAAAAAAAAGGGAATCTTTGGCAAAACATGAAAACTGATGTTCACAGATAATCTCCAATAAATCTAGCCGATCTTTACTCGTAGAGGAAGGTGGTTCCAGTGACCCAGTGGGCTTTTTCAGCTTTAAAACAAACAGAAATAAATAAAGGAATGCACCAGTTTTGCTCAAATAAAGTAATTTTATGTGGTGTTAAAAAGCAAAGCAGTGTAATAAACCACATCAATGTGAAAAGGTTTAAAAACCGGACACCTTTTTTTCCACGGTGACTGGTAAATGCACCTTCCAGACTTAAGCCGAAGTCTAGACTAAATCTGCCACCACCTTACAGGAACAGGGTCACTTGCTCCCGCGTCCAGCCAGAATCTCAGTTCTCCGTCTTTACGAGGGTATTTCCTTCCATCCAGCGCCAAGCCAAAGCAGGAACGAGTCGCCGAAGTGTAAAATACCCGACTTTGTTCAAGACAAAGCTGTCCTTTGAAGATTAGCGTACTGTTCCCGGTCGGGCTCGGATCGGATCCTGTGTGACACCGAGGCCAAACTGCACACATTTTGCAGAGAACGGTTCTTGGGCGCGCTGCTCAGCACGTCTCTCTGGGAAATAAAGTTGACATCCTGAGTCAGGTGATTGTAATCGGCCGAGGCAGAGGCGCCTCAAATCAAGGAGCTCTTTGATGGCAGAAAACGGATTAAATGTGACTGAACGTTTTTGTTAGGCATTCCTTTTTTGATTTGACCTGTAATCCCCCTACTAAAACAGAAGGGGGGGGGGGAAGAAAAGAAAATGGCTTCAAATGGTTAGTGATAAAAATGACAAGAACACAGTAGCATATTCTACAAACTATATATATAAAAATCTTTTGGATGTTTTTACATAAGAAAAAAACAAGTGTGCGTACCAAATTTAACTCATCCCCAAGCACAAGATTTGTATCAGTTATTCATTAAACATTTACGGCAGTAAGAGGTCAGAGTTCAACTTTGAAATATGCTGGAAAAAAAAAAACAATCATTAACCTGCTGTCTGGCTGTAATTATAATTTAGATAAGATCACAGCAGTTATTTTAAACCCATTTAGTTTTAGTGAAATAAACAAGGACAGTCTCTCTTATTACTGTATGTAACGCTGATAGGACGGTCCAGTGTGCTAAAGTCCAAAATGATACGAGGCTGTTTTTGGATCATATAACAAGAGGAGCAAGATGACACTCATACACACATCACCACACACACACACACACACACACACACACACACACACACACAACTTGGAACCCTTCATTAGCTGAAAGCTTTAAATTAAGGACAGCTGAAGAAGTCCTGCTGCCATATGGTACAGTAGGCAGAGGAACTTAACGACAGCATGTGTTTGTTGCAGATAAGGCTCAGCTTTGTTGGCCGTGCCGCCTTAAAGAAACTCGGCAATTCAGACGCCCACGAGGAAAAGCGCGGCGTTCACTTTGGAGGAAATACATTTTTTATTACTTTATTGATACTGGCTGTTGACTCTGAGGTGCGCAAAAGATTTTATGGGTGTTTTTTTTTTTTTTTTCTTTTCTGTCTTTACTTTGGAACACGGTGTGTACGCCTTTACACCACAGACTGTGATGGCATCCATAGAGCTATAAAACACTATACAGAACAACAAAGAGACACATAATAGAAGAGCTGATGTTTCCCACTGGGTGTCTGTCTGTCAGCAAAAAGCTACTGCCATGGTTACTCTGAGGCAGGTCTGCACATCGCCTTCACGTGACTACACTTTCTGATTGTGCTCGGTAATTAAAATGGATAATCAGGTTGTTGTTTTTTTTTTTTTTTATGATTATGTTTTTATATGTTCTGATAACTTCCAGTGGGACTTTAACTGGAGCGAGATGAGTGAACGAGATGTGCAAATACATGCTAATTTACTGGTGGAGTACGTCTACGCTCATGCGTTTGAATATTTTAAGCATTCAAATGGCCCTCGGCAAATGTCACAGTTTGCTCGTTGTTTAGCCAGGTTCTCTGCAACTAAATCACATTTTATTGCCGTCTGTGGGAAAATGATGACATCATGCAAGTATAGATTTTTTATTTTTATTTTTTTTCACCGTAGCAAATTATTATGAGTTCTCAGTAATGGAGAAGTAAGTCTGTTAATGCCTTTATGGCGTTTGTGTTGGCCAATATTGCCATTACTGAAATGCTATACATGACACCTGCTGATGTGTCTCGAAAAGCTTCTGCTGCTTACTAACTAGCCTTTAAAGTGAAAAAAACAAAAAGATGTTTAGAAATTGTGCTGCTTCACAAGAATCTGAGTTGATGTGCCAAGTATTTTTGGTGGATTGAATCTTTTATGATATCGAAATGCAGTTTATAACAGCCACTGTAGTGCAATTGGCAAACAGTTAAAGGAACAAGACAGGAGAAGATCAACATAAATCTTTTCCACCAGGAAATACCTTCCATGTTATCCTTCTCTGCTATTTGCTTGTACGTCAGCAAGTTTAGTTCCCATTGCT
>NW_015113773.1:84338-106656 GCF_001443285.1 Poecilia latipinna
ACACACACACACACACACACACACACACACACACACACACACACACACACACACACACAACTTGGAACCCTTCATTAGCTGAAAGCTTTAAATTAAGGACAGCTGAAGAAGTCCTGCTGCCATATGGTACAGTAGGCAGAGGAACTTAACGACAGCATGTGTTTGTTGCAGATAAGGCTCAGCTTTGTTGGCCGTGCCGCCTTAAAGAAACTCGGCAATTCAGACGCCCACGAGGAAAAGCGCGGCGTTCACTTTGGAGGAAATACATTTTTTATTACTTTATTGATACTGGCTGTTGACTCTGAGGTGCGCAAAAGATTTTATGGGTGTTTTTTTTTTTTTTTTCTTTTCTGTCTTTACTTTGGAACACGGTGTGTACGCCTTTACACCACAGACTGTGATGGCATCCATAGAGCTATAAAACACTATACAGAACAACAAAGAGACACATAATAGAAGAGCTGATGTTTCCCACTGGGTGTCTGTCTGTCAGCAAAAAGCTACTGCCATGGTTACTCTGAGGCAGGTCTGCACATCGCCTTCACGTGACTACACTTTCTGATTGTGCTCGGTAATTAAAATGGATAATCAGGTTGTTGTTTTTTTTTTTTTTTATGATTATGTTTTTATATGTTCTGATAACTTCCAGTGGGACTTTAACTGGAGCGAGATGAGTGAACGAGATGTGCAAATACATGCTAATTTACTGGTGGAGTACGTCTACGCTCATGCGTTTGAATATTTTAAGCATTCAAATGGCCCTCGGCAAATGTCACAGTTTGCTCGTTGTTTAGCCAGGTTCTCTGCAACTAAATCACATTTTATTGCCGTCTGTGGGAAAATGATGACATCATGCAAGTATAGATTTTTTATTTTTATTTTTTTTCACCGTAGCAAATTATTATGAGTTCTCAGTAATGGAGAAGTAAGTCTGTTAATGCCTTTATGGCGTTTGTGTTGGCCAATATTGCCATTACTGAAATGCTATACATGACACCTGCTGATGTGTCTCGAAAAGCTTCTGCTGCTTACTAACTAGCCTTTAAAGTGAAAAAAACAAAAAGATGTTTAGAAATTGTGCTGCTTCACAAGAATCTGAGTTGATGTGCCAAGTATTTTTGGTGGATTGAATCTTTTATGATATCGAAATGCAGTTTATAACAGCCACTGTAGTGCAATTGGCAAACAGTTAAAGGAACAAGACAGGAGAAGATCAACATAAATCTTTTCCACCAGGAAATACCTTCCATGTTATCCTTCTCTGCTATTTGCTTGTACGTCAGCAAGTTTAGTTCCCATTGCTTTTACCTATGACATAAGAGTTTATAGGCTTTTATGTCATGATCTGCACAAGAGCTGTTCAATATGCAGTGACTAGAAAGGTAGTTCATTTAGTTTCTTTATGTTTTGTCATTTTCATCCATCCATCCATTTTCTTTACACCCTTGTCCCTTACTGGGGTCGGGAGGGTTGCTGGTGCCCATCTCCAGCTAACGTTCGGGGCGAGAGGCGGGGTCACCCTGGACAGGTCGCCAGTCTGTCGCAGGGCAAGTTTTGTCATTTTATAACCACAAATTCTGATATGTCTTAGAATTTTCAACATTTCAAACTGCAGTGAATTAAAGCTTCAGTGTACAAAATCGGATCAATATTAACCCATCATTGTGTTCACACCTAAGTCCATTACGTAACCAAAAAAGTATTTTTATTTATTCATTTTTTTTTTTATAAAAAAGGGAACTACCCACTTTTTCTGTAAATAATTTCCCTCCCTTGACAAATACAGATGTTTTACTTTGTTTGTTTGTTCCTACTGTTGATTTTTTAAACAAACCCATATTTCTTTGTTTATGCCGACTTTTTGAACTGCAAAAAAAAAAAAAAAAAAAATCATCTGAATACAGCGAGGAAGCAAATTATTATGCTCTATATTTAGCTACGTGCATTATGTGGACAGCTTTCCTGTAACTGCAGGGGAAAAGGCATGCCCACAGCATGACGGTGCCACCACCATGTTTTATAACGGGGATGAAGCGTTTTCTGTCAGATATGTTTGTGGAAAACTACAAATTGGACTTCTTGTTCTTGCACTCACTTTTTTTCTGAACAGTCTCTCTATATATTGTTGTAAATTTAAGTGCAACAGTAAATATGATACTACTGCATTAACACTAAGGTGGTCCTAGGCATGTCCACGCTCCATTTCACTTTAATACGACATTATCCAACTTTCAATCCCTTTACCTGCTGGTTTCCTTCAGTAATACAGAAGAACTTATTAAAAAGGCCATTAACCAGATTACCTGGACTGCTGTGTATGGACTACCTTAAAGATGTACTCTCGACCTTGATGTATAATTTCAGTAAAAAGTGAACTGACAGTGATGGATAACCCAAGAAGACGGGTAGAAAACGGAGAAAAGATGGAGAGCCAGCAGGAGCAACAGCGGGACCGGTTCTCGGCACATCATGAAAGCAAAGCAGGGATCCAAATAAATGAAACAGAAGTCACAAAAGGGAAAGAAGCAATTAGCTTGAAGTGGATTGTATGGAATCAAAGCGGCCGAGTTTCATCTGAAGCCATTTCTTTCCTGAAAGAAGTGAAGCAGATGGGGATTGCATATGGAGCGGCGCCAGGGAAATGGTGGGATGGGAAGGAAATGGTGAGGATGGGGCAACACAAGGAAACCGAGGGGGTGCTGACCTACTTTGGATGGGAATTTAAATACAGCATCTGAATTAGCAAAGGACAAGGGGAAACAGAAAACAAAAACAAAAAAATGAGCGAGATGTTGGGGGACGGGGGGCGCTCAGCCAAATTCAGACCAGCAAGTAATTCAGCCACAGAGGAGTCTTTTGAAGAAATCTAACTCCTTAGAATGTCCCATGAATATAAACTGATAATCCTCCCAGTTTAATTTGCCGATGTCATGGAAACGGTTTAAACAATGTTCATTCATCTTTTGTTAAAGTATCTGCGAAGTCTCCTGGCTTTGATTTCCATCTAATTATATTTCAGAAGACAGGAGGTGAATAAATGAGAAGAAATGTAGGTCAGAGAAACAAATATTGACTGCAGCAATGATGGGGGCGTACAGCGAGCTGGGCCTGAGAGGAAGGGTCACGTGGCTCTGTTGTATTTGACAGATGTGAGAAAAAACAAAAAAAAAGGTCTCCACCCTTATCCAGAAGGTTTGACTTCCATCTCCTCCAGCTGGATGACCGTAATCAATATTTTCGCAACGTAAACTATGTGGTTCTAGTGCCAAATTCAATCAAAGTAAAAGGACTACAAAAGAATTCCTCGCATTTCGTGACACTTGCAACGGTGACGGCGCTTTTGTCATCAAATATTTCCATGACTCATGTGGCGCCAGTGTCGAGTGACGCCTTTTTTTTGTTTTTTTCTTCGTCTTTGTGTTATGATAACGCAGCAAAAAGAGCATGAATTTCAGTGACCACATCACGTCCATTATAGCAATCCCATTTGTGTTGTAGCTTATCCTGGGGTCCTTCTATGTTTGTGTTTGGATTATTTCCTTGTTTATTTACGTTCAACCAACTATATATCTGTTCATTCCTTAGTATTTAGTTTCTTAGTCTATTCTTGCATTTCATTCTTCGTGTGTGTGAGTCTAATTTTGCTTGATTGTTTATTTCTTTCATGAGCTCCTCTTGTGTTCATTATTCTCCTTCCCTTCTCTCACAGCTGCTCCCTGTTTCCCAGTCAGACTTCTGTCCATTACAAGTATTTAAGCTCCTCACTTTCAGCTGCTCACCTGAGTGGATTTTTCTATTGCTACGTTACGGTACGAGTCTCTTGAGTTCTTTTATGGCTTCCTGTAAGTTTTATGCTTCCTCATTCAGGTCTCTTTCCCACACCCTCTGACTATTCCTGCATTTTGGATCCGGTCAAGTTTTTTCTCTCTTTTTTTTTTTTTTTTTTTAGCAATAAGGCAATTCAAAGTTCCTTACATAACAAAACATGACACAGTCCCCTAAGGAACTCGGTGTTTCCACAGTTTCAACTATGACCAGTTCTAGCTGCCACTGTCAGTTTCTGAGGGTAAAAAAGAACAAACTGAAAAAAAAACAGCTAATTATTTGCTATATCCCCTAATATGTACTTACATCAATTCCTGCATGATATTCAAACTGCATTTTTTTTTTTTTTTGCTACATTTGCTTACTGTTTCACAGCTGTTGTAGTTTATTCACAGTATCTTTTTGTACCACCATCTGCCAATTCACAACATTTGCATTGACTACTGTGGGTGTATTTCCTTCGTCTCCTTGTGTGACATCATAGGAAAATCAAACTAAATCATCCAAGATAAGGGGAATTTTCTGGTATATCAGTAGGTACAACGATCATCTGTCCAAACAATTATTTGGAAATACAAATAATTGTATTTCCAAATACAATTATTTGTATTTATGAAGAGGATGAAGGCTCTTGCACAGCCTTCATCCTGTGCAAGATTGAAATGGATTACGTGTCCCAGAGATGACTATATTTTATGTTAATTATCAGTGGAGGGTTGGAGTCTAAGGTTTTAGCTAATTATGAGTCTTAATTACTCATAATTAAGACTCATAATTAATTATGAGTCTTAATTATGACTTAATTATGATTTTAAGCTTAAAATCATTTTAAGCTTAAAATGATTTTTAAGCTTAAAAATCATTTAAGATTTTTAAGCTTAAATGACAATAATGTGAGGTCATATTTAAGAGTGTTCTGGTCAAACCCATTAGTGTCTGCAGAACACGGGTACTCATGTCCGCTTTTTGCACACACACACAAAAAAAAAAAACAACAACTCTCATGTTCTCTCCTGAGCTAGGAGACAGGATAAAGCAGAGATTCATGGAAGGGAACAGGGTGTGCTTGGTCCAGATGAGTCACCGAATGCTGTGATCTCGCTCACATTAGCACATACACAGGAACAGCCACACTCAAACCACCAGGGATAGACGAAATGTGGCAATGCTGAGACAATCTTGTGTAAAACCGCAAGCAGAAAGCCTTCATTACACACACAATAACACTTTATTTAGCTTTTTTACAAATGTGCATGTCTTTCCAAGGCCAAACAAATGTGTGGGTTTTTTTTTTTTTTTTTTTGGTTTTGTTTTGAGTATGTTGTGCGTGTTTCGCTTGAGAGTTTTCAAGAATTAGAAACAAAAACAGAATTTTTCCAGGCGGCAGGAAAATCCCTAAAAAATTTTTTATAAGCCGTCTCTCAAACACCGCGGAACATAACGCATGTATCCATATGTGCAAATAGCGTCTACAAGGCTGAAAATAGACATGTCATTTGCTAGCAGCAAAATTGCCCCTTTCCGTAACTAAATGAGCTGGGCTGTAAAACATCTCAAACTTTGAACATCCCACACAGTGCTTAAAACAGGAGCAACTGCAAACCTACCAAAACATTGGAGGTGCGTTAAGAGAGGCCAACGACATCTCTGGAGATGTTGCAGAGATTCACAAATCCAGTTGGATAATCTGTCAGCAGGACAACCATCGACTATCCCCTCTAAGATTGTGAAAACGAAGCCAGAAATGATTATTTCATGCAGATTTGGGACAGACCCAGAGGTTCAACATGCAGGCAGAATGTTGAAGGTGGCGATACGCACTGAAAGACTTGCATAAGAGCAAAAGGTGTTTCAAAGAAAAGCTTTTCTATGTGGATGCTGCTGTCTAATCTAATTGTCCCAAAGACTATACATCCTCCATCAGGTCGGCTAATGTGGAAATTTTCTGGCGCGGATGCTCAGGAACGCGGTTTTGTACGAGGGAGAAAATGCACGGCCTGCGAACAAGCGCCTCATGAAAGAAGATCTCTCTGCTCTGCAAAGAATCCTCCCGGTGATTTGGCTTCCATTGTGAGGGTCGAAGCACTCTGAGAGAAGAAGAAGAGGAGAATGATGTCATTCACGCAATTGATGAGGCCTTGATGTGATTTCTGCTAAATTTATTGCCGTCATAGACCACAGGAGCCCCTGGGGTGAAGCCAAGCAGCAGCATGGGGGAAATAACATGATGGAGACTCCTCCCAGCACACCCATCTTCACTCACACACACTCATTTTCTAGAAAGAAAACATGCCTAAGTGGTTTTTTTTGTTTGTTTTTTTTTGTGAATTTTTGCGTGCGAGCATACTAAGACGTCACTCTACGAAGTGAGCAAATTAGAATGAAAAGGTCAAAGACGTAACTCCAATTATCTTCTGATGGCCATGCAAGGGTTAAGGGTGTTTGTGGCTCTTTACTGTTGACCTCAGAATCTTATAAATAAGAGATAAACCCATCAGATGCTTCTAAGCAGGCGGGAGGTGGAGTGACGACCAGCAGCCTGGGAGCTGTGGGAGGATAAAATTAACGTGAGCTCATCGCTTTTGGTGCTTGTCTTTTTCTCTCCCCCCCCGCCCCCTCAACCTGCCTGTTACGGAAAATAAAACTATTTTGTGTAAATACAACAGCAGCTGAGCGTTGTGCACGTAAGGCTTCAGTCAGAGTGAATCTTGGCATAAATTTCAGAGGGTTTTTATTATTGCTGTGGGTTGATTCAGTTTCTTTATGAAGCGCATAAGCCAGGACTGAAGCCTAAAATCATCATATAAAGAACCAGCTATTGTTTCATAGAGGGACATCAACTCTGCAGAGTTGCAGAGGTCTGTAGTCCTCAGATACTCTTTATCTGGAAGCACTGATTTAATGATCACTGTGTGTCCCATATCATGAATCCTAAAGTGGGTAAATTACTGTTTCTGTGGAGGCTTGAGGTTTAGTACAGCTGTTATTCTTAGAAGGTAGAATTGACTAAACTCAACGCTGTGATTTTTAGACGGCTAGCCTGTACATTTATCCCAACTGTACATTTGCAAACAAATCGGTCCAAGGATTTGCTTTGTGGCTCAATGTAAAATAATTTGTCGAGATTGAGTGCATATTTTTTGGGTCCGGGGGGAAGGAGACGGTTGTAGTTCAAGGTGTCTCTGGTAAGTTTCTCATCACAGACCTACCACATCCATCCATAAAACATCCATTTCGAGAAGTTCCACTGTGTATGCCAAAGGGGGAAACTTTGTGGGAGAGCATACGGTAAAAGACTGCAGGGAGTTTTGAAATAGCCAGAGATTACCGGGATCGAATGTCCAAAGACAGTTCAGCGTAACCCAGAGTGTTTTATCAAGAGGGATAACAGAGGTTCTGGTTCTGGGATCAGAACCGCTAGAGCAGAGAAAAACAGAGCATGACCTCCAGTGAAGGACCAACTCGAGATTAATGCTACTGCATTCTGAGACTGTGTGATGTTGTGCTTCCTGCACAGAGGTCACGTGGTTTGTTATGTAACTTTAGGAGACGAAGGCTTTCACAGTATCGTACAAAATGTGTCACGAAAACAGCACACGTATACGCAAACCGGATTCAGGCATGCCGTGGAGAACACAACAGCGGCCACTGTGTTGGGGTTCATAAATCAGATTATGCAAAGCATGTTGATGGTAAATGTGGTTCGATGGTAAACTTCAGGCGTATTCTGGGACAGAAAACCTCCTCAGGCGTTCTCTTGGCTGCTCTCATCTCGATGAACGCTTCAGGGATCTAATGAGAGAGATGAGAAAAGCCACTTTTTAAATCATGTCAGATTAGGGTTTTTTTTTTTTTTTTGTGCCACTTTCATCTCCTGGGGATAATAAACAGCTGCTATATTTTACGGAGATTTACTAACACCATATCTGAGGAAAAATTAAGGACGAGACATAGAAAATGTTTAATGAATAAAAACTTTTTTAAAAACATCTCTAACAATCATTTAGTAAGGTTAGTAACTACTTCAAAATGGATTTCTACTCAAGTAGAAGCAAAAGGGACATTTATTTAAAAACGTCAGTGACACACATGCAACTAAGTAAGTGTAATAACCATAAACCGTCACTTGTATGAACACTTTATTTGCTATGTGCCTGTATTCAGCATGCTAGCTGCTTAACCACTGCAACAGACTAACGTAAACCAGTCAATGTCCTAAGCTAAACCAGATTTACATTAGACTTACAACCAAAAAGCAAGCTCCTGCTCTAAAATCAACACCCACAAGTTAGGCTGAAATTTGCATGTGTCCACATGGACAAACCACATTAAATGCCTTCTGGACAAAAGTCTGAAATGAAATAAAGTTGTTTGGCTACAATGTCTACAATGTGCAAGTGCAAGATAAGGATTTCACTGTCATGCTCTGGGGTGATTTCAGCTCCAGTGGTTCGGGGCATTTTACCAAAAATATGGAATAACGAAGGAAAACTAACTCCAAATGTACGGTTAAAACTCTGTCACACTTGAGCATTCCAGCCGGACAGTAACTCTCTCAATGCCATTGTGGTTTAAGGGATGGTCTCTCTTTTAATATTCACTCCCAATTGTCTGTAGTTATAAAGGGATAAATACAGTTTGCTGTGTATCTTAAGCCTTGGTGCTGACTACGGAGGTCAATAACAGTGTAGTGTTGCAGCTAGGCGAGACAATGGACACTGCCGGGAAACATCAGCAGGGCTGATTGTGCTGTGGGGAGTGGTGACATCATTCAGTCTCTTGGCAAGACAATCCACACACACCAAACACACACACATACACACAAAACTAACCCAGGCTGCCGTTCTCTGCAAGCCAGTGGCTCTCCGAGAAGTCTTTCACAAGGAAAAAGGTCAAAAAGTCCAATGGGTTGGGGGGGGCGGGTAGAGAACCCCATTGACCTACATCACAGACGTCCCCAACAAAGGCCATTTCATAAGTCTTCACAACAACTTTTGCTCACAGACACAGGCCTACTATCACTTTCCAGCAAAACATGCAACGCCACAACCTGCATCTGTCGCAAATGCATAATAGCCAGCTTGTTATTAGGCATCTGTGCCAACCCCCGCAGAGCTGTCTGCCAGGGCCGCGTCTCTTGAATAGGGTTTTCTTTTATACGTCCAGGGAGAGGCAGCCAGCACCAAACAAGACTGGCACAGAACGAGAGAACGGCGTGGGCACGTGGGAAAAGCATGGGCCGTTCGCGGCTCGTCTCGTGATCCGACACAAAACGTTTTTAAATGGCGAGGCTGGCAGGCGGAAAACCAAACTGATGGATGAATAAGGAATTATAGAACATGACGCTTGCTTTACACCACAGAACAATGCTTCTTGAAAACAGAGGGCAAAATCAGAATTTTACGTACAGATTCAAATGTTTAAGAAACATTGTGGATAGTTTGTGGGTTTAATGAGTCATTAGAACAATTTCAAAGAATTCAATGAGTTTAGGGCGCAAGTTTAATATTACTGTGGACTTCCCTAATCCATATGAGGTCATAACTGTACATATATATTCAAAAGATATACATGAAACCTAACTAATGTCTTCTTGTGATCATTTTCCTGTAAATTGTTTGATGGTTGAATACTTTTCGGATGAAAGGAAATGGCTTACGACGTTCAAGAACAACCCAGGGACCACCAAGGCTCATCAACCCTGTCATAAAATGGAAGGTGCTCAAACACCAGACTCGCTGTCCTTTAGTTAAGCCTGTTTTATGTTGCCATTGACAAAGAAGCAAGCAAGAAGCAAACCTGTTTGTCGATGGAATAATAAAGAAGAACGACTTCCTTCAAGTTCTTCTAATAATTCTACAATATCACTTTAAACGCACAGTCTGAGGGCTACAACTTGGAAACACCTGGATAAACCGTTGATGAATCAGGTTAGCATTTAGCAAACAGAAATTCAGTGCAGTGTGCTTAAAGGCTGAGATGTACAAGAAAACCAACCAGTTTAAGGGGCATTTGCCCAAATATTAATCCGAGTTTGTGCATATTTGAGCCTGCATGAATAATTTTGAGCCTGTATGGGTTAGAGAAAAAAAAAAAGACATTCTGTTGTGTGTACGTTTAAAGGGTTTCCTTTTCTAGTAGCACACATTTATTTTCCCAGGATGATAAATATGTAAGAACGTTAGAAATGTTGCGGTATAAATGTAAAGAGATGATTATAACCTACTACAACACAAACTCTCCAGGGCTCCAGAAAGCACAGAACATGTCGCTGGATGTTCTGCAAAAATGCAAAAAAAAGAAAAAAAAACCATCGCATCGGTTTGGCAAAGGCTGTAATCTAATGCAGTAGTGCGACATAATAGCTGACTGTTAGACAATGCAAATCACTGAGGTTTCATGAGGCTCCAAACGAGTTCGTGGGTGGGATGCTATCTGCTGCGTTTGCATGTCCTGAGGGTCTGCTGTGGAACAAAACAGCCACGGGACAAGAGGCCGGTTCAGGAAAACACAGGTGACTGTCAAGAGTTTCCTCCGAATCAACAGAGGCCATCTAAAGACAGGAGATGATGTGTCCGGGTTTCTTATCTGTCAAACTGCTCTCTGTGTGCCGTATCAGCTCTGTCTGATTAACCCTGCGCTCCTGAACCTTGTGTTTGTGTGCGCACAAAAAAAAAAAAAAAAAAAGGATAAGAGTGTATATGAGTGTACACAAAGTGGATTGTGTATTTGTGTGTTCGGCTGATGGGCATAAACAGACTTCGCCAACTGTAGCGCTTGCCTACGCTGATTACATCTCTGCCTTCTTCAGCAAAAACAAACAAAAAAATAAAAAATGAGCCGCTCCCCGCCTCGCTGAAACGCAGCTGCACATATGGCACGCACGCTCGCAAACACATAAATTAAACATTCACAAAGTCCCCGGCACAAGCGTGTGTGTGTGTGTGATGTGTAAACATTTTATCTGCAAGCACACCCGAGTTCTCTCCAAACTTCCCCTTTTCGGATGGCATGTCAACAAACAGGCCATTTTGTACATGAAAATGCGAGGAGCTGGTGACTAAATGTAAATCTTGGACATGATGAACTCATACCTTCCCGAGCTCCTGTGTTGTAATGAAAGGCTTCGACGTAGATTGGTTCTCAGAGGCTTATAATTACAGGGCTGTGGAGGAGGCCAGAGAATACGCAATAAACCTTGCAGCCTGGTGGGTCCTCTCCACTGGAATACGAAATGTTGTCCATTAGGTCCTCATTCAACATTGTATGTGAAGCAATTACTGCAATTACTTTACAGTTCACTAAAGTAAACAGACTGCTTGAGATTTTGTATGTTTTCCAATCTCGCTGCTGGGGATTTCAATGAATTATAATATTAGGCCTACACAAAGGAGAGCAGTTTCACAACCTTGTACAAATGAGAATATGTGCCTTTCGTTTCTATTCAACTTCACTAAATCAATGCTTTACTTTTTTTATGACTTGAAGTCTTTTGACATAGATCTCTCTCTAGCTTTTACCATTTAACTTTACAAAATAGTTCAGTCTTTGTCAGATCGGAGAGTCTCTTATAATCGATTTTTAATGTATTGTAAAGCTTGGAAAATAGTTTTTCTAACCAAATCCTGCTTTGAATCTCTTAACAGCAAAATGTGCGTGTATTCCCTCCTTTTCGCAGTAAAACACATTGACGTTTCTGGTTGTCAGGCGGTGGAATGTGGAAAAGTTGAACGGCTTCGAATACTTTGACCAGGCCCTCTAGATGTAAACATACGCCTCGTCGTGCAAAACGTGCAAAGAGATACGCGAGAGTGCAAGCCTGGGAGTTGTCAAGACTGTTGATATGCATGAAGTTTTTTTTTTTTTTCAGGCTGCTCAGATGTAGGCCATGCACACGGGTTCAAAAGCAAAACAAAGTCGATGAGTTTGAGAAAAAAAGAAAAAACGACAAAAGACACATTCTGGAGCCTGAAGGGCTTTTGTCTTCTGACATAAAGGAATAGATACACTGCACTCACCTGTCATTAGTTATATGTATGCTTTGCGTTTGCCTAATGTGAGTTGGCAAATGTTAAAATGCAAAAGCGATTGTTGAAGATAAGTGGCTTAGCGGTGCCAAATAATTTCGTAGTTTGCACAGCAAATTAAAAAACCAGATAACATTCACAGCGTGTGAAACGTTGTTGATTACTGCATTTTTCTGTTTTTGCAATGAAGTCATGCGACTCTTATGGTTTAGCTGGAGGCCATATTGTCCAAAACAGGCTTTCACTTTACAGCTAGACTTCTGCTTGAATTTGATTATTTTTTTTTTTTTATATGTCGGTTTTTACATTGGACGTTGAAATCAAGTTTTTGTTTCATTCCTCTAAGTCAACACAAAAGTTTCTTTACTTTGAGATTTTCTGTAGTGATTTAGCTTTCTCATCTGTTAAACACTAAATGACCTTTGCACTGCAGCTGCTGCTCTGCAAGAACCTTTACTGCTTCTATTTGCAGTTCACAACCATCACTGGGTAATATGGATTTATTGCTGTTACACTAAATGAAGAACTGGAGCTTTTTTCGTTTACATATTAAGCTTTCTTATTGTTTTTGCTAAACCTACACACAAAGTTCCCTTTCGGTTTTGTCTGTTTCCCTTTTTCTGTTTTTTAGTTTTTTTCCCTCATGATCGCTCTCTCAAACTCCCCTCTTTCTATTTGTGTATGTTTTTACACCACAAACTGGGAATATTAAAAAATAAAAAACCCAGTCTTCCCTGAAAGAGGAAGCTGCAGCATTGACAGAGAAATCCTCTTTCGTTCACATGTCGATCACAACTAGACCTTGGTCCTACTGAAAAAGGAGGGAGAGAGAGAAAAAAAAAGTGCAAACTTCGATAAGTCTACAGGCGTCTTTTTGAACTCCAGATAGCTGCGGCTCAACAACCACATGGCTGCCTCCCAGTCAGTCACATGCACCAGGGCAGTCATTTGGCAAATAGGTCCTCTGTCTGTTACACACTCTATCAGTCTGACCACTAATTAGGCAAAGCCCAGGAGAGACGGGGTTCTAATGTACAGACTGAGGGAGCGGCAAAGACAAAGAGGATTATGAGGACAGAATATGGATGTGTGCAACTTCAGGGAAGCCTTCTAGTAGAGCGCTGATCCTGTTTATCTCATGACCTTAAAAAAGGAGAAATATCTACTTTTAGTTGATCCTTATGCTTCTCACTGAGAGGAATTGCCTGATAAGTGGTGAATTCCCCTCGAGCATGTAGCACAGGGACTTTTCCTTTTTCTAGTGGAGGTCACTGGGTTTTTTTTAACCTTTTGGACACACTCTGCTCCACAGGTTTGTAAGCAATACTGCTGAAGTTTCTATGTATATTTTCCAAAGAAGCATAAAAATGAAGCTCCTGATTTTTATTAGTGTCACACACAGTTTGGTGATATAATCGCTTGAGGTTTGTTACATCGGTGTGAAAAAAACATTTAACTTTTTCAGATTTTTTTTTTGGGGGGGCGGGGGGTTCTTTCTGACACACTGTTTCAAATCATCAAACAAATACCCGACAGAGATGATGTGGATAATAATAGCAAAATGCAGCTTTCAAATGATTATTTCATTTATATAGGGGAAAAAATCAATTCAAAACCAGCCAAAACACAATGGGATGGTTTGTCCAAAGTCCAGATTTGTTGAAGTTGTGGTACTGTGACCACAGGGTGTTTCTGCTTAAAATCATTCCGTGTAGCTGAAATAAAACAATTCTGCGAAGAAAAAGGCTTTGAAATTCCCCTTCAGGGAAGCAGAAGACTTATTGCCAGGAATTGTAAATTCTTGATGGCAGTTGTTAGCACCAATGGTGGCCCAATCACTTCTGACATTGAGGTGGATATTACTTTTTCACAAAGAATCTGTTCGGTTTTGCTTGAACAACGTTTCGTCTCTTGAATAAAAATGGCAGTTGGTCACTATTTGCAATTACTCCATTAATTATTTTTTTTACCGTATTTGTTTAAAGATCTAAAACATTCTAATGTAAAATATCCAGGAATAACTGGAATCAATCTTTAATGCTTTTTCTCAACATTCTACAAAGAAGAGAATACCAAAAAGGGTATGCTCTGCATAATTAGCAATAAAAAACAATAGAATTTAGCAGGTGAAATCATTATGAAGCTTCTAAATTCCTGTTTTTATGTCACACACCTGCTCTGATGTTAATAAATGGCATATATACCATCTTTATTAATGTTAATGTTAATGGTACATTGTTACAGCAGCTGTAATAATAATTACTTTTTTCGTTTCTGATTAAAAACAATCAAATCACGTGATGTATTTTTTGCTATGAATATAGTAAATACTGTGAAAATATGGTATTTTAAAAGGTTTTTATTCTTGGTTGTGGTTCTTGCCAAGTTTTACAGAACCACTGTGACTCCATCGTTTTTGGACACCCCATCAGATTATGCTTCCACATCCATATTATGAGGATATCTTGAGTAAATCCTCTCACAGCTAAGAAGCTAGACTTGGTCTACAGAATACTTTATTCTGATTTCTTTCAGAGACCCAGTTATATATAGAAAATACTGTTATAACACACTTTAAACACAGAACCAATCAGCAGGCATCGCAGCATCACACATCTCTCCACACATCCTTTGACACTTTTTCCATGATCTCATGAGGAAACAGGTGTAAACAATATGGGGGACTGTTGCACAACAACTGGCTGTAATATTAGGTATGCTTGGCAGCAGGAAAAAACATAGATAGCAGGTGATAGAGTGCACACAAGGACGTGTTTCGGGTGAAAGTCAAAGATTTGTAATCTTGCGATGAAAGCTCATGCATGCTTGACAGGATTAGCAGATGTGAAACTTTGGCTTGATATTTGTAAATAGCTTGTTTGATGAAGCAAGAGTACAAATGTTTCAACACGAATTCTTTACTGAACATCAGAAAGGGAATTTTGAGTTTAAAAAAAAGAAGACATCTAAGTAAACACCATTTGGTCCACTTCCACATTTGTCTCCTCCTCTGTCTTGTTTCATTGTTTTCATTTACTGTCGGTGGCTCCTGCAACTGCCTTCAGCTCACTGCTCAAATCTAGATACCAGTACCTGTTTCCTCTGCTACCCAGCTGCTTTCTGTTTGAATATACCACTTTATGTCCAAATCAGAGCATCTCGGTGTGTAATTTGGTGCTCTAATTCTTGCTTTGGCAGTATGTATTTATGATTTTCAGCTAGTTGCTTTTTATATGATGACATGGCTTCAACAGACCAACTAAACGGGAGCAAACGCATTTAATTAAGCTGTAAGCCTTTGAATTGTAAACTCCTTGTATTTACACATGCAAAGCAAAAGCTCAGACATGTCTGAGGTTGAGCCTCGCCATGAACTTCTACTTGTGATAAACAGCATTCCTCAAGTTTTGGTTGTGAAACAAGATGTTTATTTGTCCTCCTCCTCTCTCTGCTCATGTTGCTGCTTCTTAACATGCATTAACAAATCTATTAACTCTGATCTGCAATGTTGTCATAAACAAGTATCTGTTCCAAAATGAGGCCAAATGAGAGACCCAGAAATGTGTACTAATACATAATACTATTAGTTGTTTACCGGATATATGTTAATAAAGCAGCTACAGGTGGATGAAGGGGTGAACTGACCTGGAGTGTCCAGGTCAGTTCACCTGACCTGAAGTCCAGGTGAACTGACCTGGAGTCATATTTACACAGCGAAGAGAATGATATGAACTGGACTCATTGTTGACTGTCCCTGGATTCAAATCAGTCACGTAGCCGCCTGTATGGGACGTGGACGGGTGTAAACGTCAGTGTTGTGGACACAAGACGATCCCGGATGTGGGACTGGATCATTTCATTTCCCGTTGCAGTTATTAGTGTTTTGGAATTGGTGAACGAAAGGATTCCAAGTACTCTTCTTCTTATTATTTATTTGTTATTCTGTTAAATGCCAGAGACAATATCTCAAGGTTTATTCAAAAAATGAAGACCATTGAGTCCAAACTTTACAGAACAAAACATTGAAAAAACAAATTACAACCTGGCTGTTTAAAAAGAATTTTCATTTACAACTTATTGTATTGTTTTCTAAAGCCAGTGGCCAGTTTAAAAGTAATATGTTTAGTCTTTTGCTTGGAAAATTAGGTTTGTGTCATAAGGGAATTACATGAGAAAAAATAAAGCAACAATAATTGGATTTAGGAGATTTGATTATTGGGGAAAAAAAACAAAAAAACATGGACTCCCAGCTGAATACTAAGTGCAGTTACAATATGTGACAATGGAAATCTCACAATAAGGATTTGTGCTTTACTAGTTACTTTTTGGAAAATATGAGCACCATTGCACTAAAATCCTATAATCCAGACATTAATTTCTGGAATCCGTGTTTCGGCTGCAGCCTGGCTGTTGTCTGTGTGTTGTGCCTTGTTATTGGAGCGTGATGCTCCTCATGTGCCACTTGCAGCCAATAGCAGTTGCCATCTTTCTCGTTCTTGCCAAGTTTAGTCTCCACGCCAAACTTGGTAAAAGCTGACGAAGCACCCAGAGGCCTAACAGTGCCGCCTTTCTTCATTTCAAGTTTTAGTTGAGCGGCGCAATGTTGCAACACGAGTACAAGACCATCCCTTTATTTCTGTCTGCTGCAGGGGAACTTGTGATTGCTGCAGCTGTTTTACTTTGCGTTTTTCGTCTTTCATGTTGTTGTGTTGGTTATGTGGTGACAAAATTATCCACTGTGTTGAGTTTTCAGTCTGTGGCAATTTCGTGAAACTAAACAAGGAGAAAAACTCACAAGAACCTCAGAAGTTTAGATTTTGTTATGATCCCATAAAAGTGGCAGGAGGCTTAAAAAAGGAATCTCTACACTTACTGACTTTGTTTCTAAAGATTTCTTCTTACTGTGGCTGCCTAATGTTCATTTAATGAAAAAAGTACACTGACTTGGTAGAAGAAAACTTTTAAGAGGAAATAATTGTTTCATCATAATAATCAATGTGACACTTCCTGACAAATCTGCCAACCTCGTTTTTGCTAACAGCATGTCGTTTTCTCCTATAACATTTCACAAGAGCAAACAGAGAGCGAGAGAGAGACCTTTGACCTTTGCATTTTCACAAGCGCACCAGGTCATTGGTGTCCAAACCTTTAGCCAATTGGGGAAAAAAAACATTGAGAGCACCAGGGGGACACAAATGAGTGATTTTTAAATAAAAATGCAAAATCAAATTTCACAGCAATGTCTTTTTCTTTTCCTTTTAACGTTCTCAACATTAAACTAAATGTGGGATATTTTAATAAAACAAGCAGATCTACTGTCAGCATCAACGCTTGCTGCAGCTTAACAGCTGCTTGTGTTGTTTGGTCAGATTTATACTTATCACAGGCCAAACAAACTCTTTCTGACGGCTTATTTCCTACAAGCTTTAGGTGTGTTACTTTAAAGATTTTACAGGGATCCAGTTGTCATTTAGCAAAGGCAGATATCAGATTTTTATTGAAAACTTTGTGGCATTTACCGGATCTCGTTCCTGCATTTGACTTGAGTTTTTGTTGTTTTTGTGACGCTTTGTTCAATTTATGAAAGTAGTAGTTTATTTTTTTAATCACTCTATTGTCACATCATAAACTTTGCTTGCTTTAACTAACAGAAGATGCTACGACAGGGTGGCGTTCAGAAAGCCAGCATAAGAACTTATTAACATCGCTCTTTACTTCTTGGACAACACTGACAGAAACGGCTCAAGCGCCGTCTTGTTCCAGGATGAAAAATGAACTCCGGACGAAGCCGAGGAAAACGCCAACAAAAAGATCTTTTAAAGATGAGATCCCAAGTCGTGCAGTCAAATAAAGAGTTAACATTGAAACTCGACAGCTTCAGCAAATCCTGGCTTTCACATCTATCTGTAGACTCAACGTGAGAGAAAGCCATCTGGGGTTTTTTTTTCTACCCCCCCACCTAATTTTACACAGAACAAACACCCACTTTCCAGTAGGTCAGCCAATTTCCCCACCGCAAGCAACTACATACAGTGTTTGCTTTACCAACATTATCGCAGGAAACCAGCAACACCTGCTGTGGGACGTGTAACGTAGAAAAAGAGAGAGAGACCGGTTCGCCCTTATCGATCAGTGAATGGATCGGTAAGGATAAACTTATTGGTTAAAGCGTCATGTGTTCGATTATGAAAGACTTGACACTTCTGGAGGGTTTTTTTTTTTTTTTCTGGTCAGCCACACTTCAGAGCATGGCAGATAAAATTAGAACCCAGACTCACTGTGGCTTAAAGGTAATGACTGCTGACGTGAATGTCGCAGCTGCTCGACCGCCACAGTTTTTCCCCGTGTGTGTGTGTGCGTGCATCACCTGTTTGCGAAGCTTTGCTCCGCAAAGGTGGTCGCCTTCGCTTTGCCTGACTAAATGTTTTAGCGTGTTCGGTGTGTCCCGATTTACTGCTGCAGCGCTTCCTTCTTTCTAGGAGAACCTCAGTATGTCGGTGGATGTGTCTTTTCTTTACAGTACACAGCACAAATACAGGTACAAACATTTAGTGAAAGCACAAAGGAAACATTATGAAAAGGATAGAGAGCATTTTCTACTGTCAGGATCTTGGGTTAGTTTGGGGATTTTCTGAGTTTGTAGTTTTTCTTTTTTTTATTCCTTACCTGTGTTTGTGCCTCTCTTTCCAATCCTTATCCATGATTTGAAGCCATATTTCTGAATTTTTATTCATTTATTCTTGAAATTCCATTAAAATAAAAGTGTAAGACAAAACAATATGAAATCTTTTTTTGCTTCACGCATCAAGTATGAAGATCTAATCATGTTTTCCATCTCAATTTGCTGTTTTGACATCCTGTTGAATCCGCACTGGAAGTACATAAGTGTAATTTTTGATATATTTGAAAAATTCAGCATATTTTGCGATATACTCCTTCCTCCATGGTCACAATTCAGAGATTCAAAAAAAGAGGGATAAATTATATGTTAGCGATTCCTTGGCACAACAGAGACCTGGGTATTTGTTACATGTTTGCAGCCATGCAACCAACCATGCTCCTCGTTCCCACTGAGCAAACCTGTTTCCATTTACCCGATTGCTGCCAGCAGTATTTATCTGCGTTTTTTTTCGTGCTCCACTCCTTAAAAGCCTCTGCTGACACCACATTACCTCAAGTCCCGTCTGTCTAGTACTGTTTTGTTTTCAAGTTTTAGTTCAACGGCACAACGCTGCTACTTTGAACCTGTAGCTGGATCAATTTAGCCTTTCAGAGAGAGAGAGACAGAGAGAGAAAGAGAAAACTGCAGTCCTTTTTCTGTCGATCGTTTTTGAATTGCTTGTTTTGTTTTTTTTTACTGGTGAGGGAAAAGAAGCATGTTGGTATGTTAAAAATGCAGAAAGCAGAATTTGTTCAGCAAAAAGCCACTTAAATAAAACATGTTTTACTATTTCAGTTACACTTAAAAAAAAGTTCATTTTTATACCTCATTACATTTTAAGTGTTTAGCCTATTCTAAACAGACACTACTCAGTTTCCAGCTCTTCAACAGATCCTCTGACTCCATTAATCACTGAGAACATGTTCCACTTTCATAAAAATAAATAAATATAATCCTTGTTTTGTCAAATCTGTAAATATCTTTATATATATATATATATATATATATATATATATATATATATATATATATATATATATATATATATATATGAGAAATTTGCTTTAAGCTGCAGGATGTTTGAAAGATATTTTGCAGCTGTGTCACAACAATTTTGAATTTTAAGAACTTGGTTGTAGCTTTAAAAGCTTCACAAAGATGAGGACAAATATACACTATGAACGTGTTGCACCCTGGCTGGCTGGTTGTGCAGCATAGCTGAAAACTAAAGGAGAGAGTTTGCAACAGTGGAACTCCTTTGATCCTTTTTTTTAATAGAAGCCAAAGCTTGTTGGGGTTTTTGTTCATGTAAACTTTATTTTTATAGCTTCTTACAAAGACGCTCCCTTAAGTGCTTCACAGCAAAACAATTGATGGCTAAAGAGAAAAATGACCCACACAGATGATGTGAATAAAACTATTTTTTTTAAAAAAGAGGAAAAAGTAAAATGCGAAATTGGAAATAGTTAACATATCAAGCTCTATTTAATTCAAAAGGCAAAAAATAAATTAAATAAATAAAGGTGGGGATGTTAAAGTACTTTAAAAAACTGGAGATTCGGATCAGATGCTACATAGATAGAAAATCTAATATCAGCTGGATGATGTTTTTTTTTATCCTATTGTTGAAGTGGTTTCATCCTGAAAGGTGACTGAATAAAACTAACTGCTTCTGTGTTTTTAAACCCATTTTTGTGTGTGTGTGTGTGTGTGTGTACGCACCACCTTCACTATCGCACAGCTCTACGAACATCATTTAAAAGTATAAAAATTATGGGACAAAATGACATCTAATTCAGAAGGATGAAGAATTTGGTAGATTCCCCAGGTCATTTAACAATTGAAGCAACAGCAATAACCGCCAATGTAAGTTAAAACATTAATAAATGTAGGTGTTAAAAAAAAAAAAAAGCCACAAAACGGTAAGCAATGCAATCTGAAACCAGCAGGTATTTTAAAGTTTTTGAACTGCTGTTTTTCTGAGCTGTTCCTGGAAATATCATCAGCCAGGACTGAATGCTGAGCACCCTGGGATTTTATATGACCTGTTCTTTAGTTCTGGCTCACTGACGCCTGATAAACTCGACTCCTAAAGACCTGAAGGTGTTGGCTTGGTATGAAGCCGAAGCTGGTCCTCTGCTGTATTAACGTTTCTGCATACGCAGCTGATTTAAGCTAAAAAAACAACAAAACAAAAAAACACATAATAAACACACCTCTTTAAAGATTGAACCAAATACCTACATTTAATGACTCAGTTTAGGCTTTTTTTTTTTTCTTTTTTTTTTTTTTACGCCCATATTGGAGCCTTTCTCTTCCTTATAAGGCATAAGTTAACATTTCAACATCACTGGGGGAGGGGCAACAGTTATCAAGCAGCATAGGTCAAAGTTGGGAAAGATAGCTGTAAAAAAAATCCCCACAAAAATGGGACAAGGCCAGAGATGAACCGGAATAAACCATTAATTTTCTTCACATTGGAAAAAGGGGCAAATTTGTGGATCAAAAGAAAACGACACCAATTGAATCAGTTAAGCAGCTGGGGATTTAGTGTCTTGTTCAATAAGATTCTGAAAATAGTTCTAAAAGAACAACAACAACAAAAAAGAAAGTCCACCTTCTGTCTTTGGAGGACACACTGGGACGCTTACCAACATCTTTGAATCATAATCCTTAATCTTAAACCGCCCGGCAGCTCCCATGTGACGGAGGCAAACTTTAAGTCTCCCACAAATAATCAACAAATGCGCTCGTTTTCCAGGAGGGAACAAAACAAGTTATTAATGGGGATATTTAAGAATCGGTGCAAACTGGCTTTTGCTACACACTTGCGTATTTTATCTGGGAAGAAATATAGAACGGAGATCAACAGGGAAATTGATAATGACGGGGGAGGAAGGTGGGGAATACAATTTGGCTGGACATTTTAAAATGCCAGGTGAGAGACGTGTTGGACGTGTGACTGAAAAAGCCTTGTGTAGTTTGTGAGGTGTTTCATTGTTGCTTCAGACAGTGTTACAGGCCTCTATAGGCGAACTCCTGTGCCGGCGCGTGCGTCATTCATTCGTCCCCGGTGAACTTTAAATGCCATTAAAGAAAAGCAAGACCTATGCCATTAGTGTAACAGGATCTAATGACTGAGAGCTGTAGGAACCGAATACACACTCGCAATCGGTTTGCATCAAGAGGGGTAGACCCTCAATCTCAGGCATGCCAGAACCCATTATCGCTTCTCCAGTTTTTTTTTTTTTTTCCATAGCACTAATGTGGATGTGTGAGAGGGAGTAAATGAATGTGACTGAGGGAGACAGAAGAATGGGGATTGAAATTTTAGCGGGGGGAGGCGGGGGCATCATCCATCTCTGCAGTTTTGATTTTCAGGAGCAAGAAGAAGGGATGAGACCCTCAATGTCACCCTCACGGGCTCCCGGAGGCGCTCGGGGGGTTGGGGGGGATGGCAAGTCGTCTTATTTTCCCCACTCCGAGAGGCGGCCACATCTCTTCCAGTAAACTATAATTATCACCGAACAGATGCAGATTACAGCAGGAGGGAGCTGTGAGGATTCTGAACAATGGTGCAGAAAATGATAGGCCTGTTATTGAGGTGGTATAATAATGGCAAATAGATCTTAAATGAGCTGATTCTGTATTTCACAATAAATTTCTCATCCAAGCCGATGAAAACCGAGTCGGTGGGGGAGAGGGGGCAGGAACGGGGTCACTGGGCACAAGATCTCCTTGCCCCCAAGTGCCCTTTTGGTCAATTTTTTTTTTTTTTTTTTTGGTATTATTATTTTCTAAGCCC
>NW_015113773.1:110177-111878 GCF_001443285.1 Poecilia latipinna
GGGGGGCGGGGGGGCGATTTATGTTTTCGCATCCACCTGAATAATGTGTAGTTGCGTCACTGATGATATCAGTCATTCTTCAGTATCGCTTATGCAATAGGGGCACATCGTCCGTCCAAAACCGATCATCTCCATAATGGATATATGTCTTGTCATTTCCTTTGCTGCATAATGTACATTACATTTATTCTGGCGTTAGGTAAATGTACCTTGAAGGAGAATAGCACTTAAATAAAAGTCCAACAAGGATATTCATTTAGAATTAAAAATAACTCACCTTGAATTACCATGATCAATATAATGTATGTAATAAAAGTGTGTAATTAATGAAGGAGAAAAAACTCAACCCAGACGTTAAGAAAGTTTAGGGTCTGGTTCGCAGAGTTTGCAGTTTTCCCCCCCAATTATCAATGGAAAAAAAACCTCAGTTAAGTAAAATAAAATTGTAATCAAAACTTTTGGAATTGTAATGATTTCTTTTTTAAAAACAAAATGTTTTGTTTAAAAAACTCTTTTTTTAATTAAATAACTCATTTTTGTCTCGCGAACTTAAAAAGTTATTTGCCAAACATAAACTTTTATTTGCACACATCAGAAATATTCTGTTGTGATTTTAGGTCCTGTCCATGATGTCATGTGAGAATCACAAGCAAAACTTAGTCAAACAAAAACTTAGAATATCAAGAAAAGATTTCTGACATGCACAAATAAGTTTGTTTTGCAAATAATTTTTTCACTTCATGAGACAAAAATGTGTGATTTTAATTTTAAAACAAGTTTTTGAAGCTAAACTCAGTAGGCTTTTCTCATGGTGACATGCATCAAGGATTCAATTTTTACTTTTTTTTCTGCAGTTCCACATTAAAGTTTGATGCAGCTCTGCTTTCCTGAATGGACCATCTTCATCTCCACTGCAGCAAACAGGCAGCTCTTTTTATAGATTACAGTCCACTAAAAGGTTGCATTGGGCCCTTGTTTATATTTTTAATAGTGTAATTCTGTAAAGACAAAATATGGCCCTGAGTGGAGTGTTAGTTCTAGTTCAACACTCCTGAGGTGTTCAGCTTCAGTTCTCAAGAGCTACTGTCCTGGATCTTTACATGCATCTCTTCTGCAGGTGACCTCAATCAAATGAATTATCAGGCCTCTGCAGAGCTTCATATATACTGGTGGAGGAATTCAGTAATTTGATCATAAAGAAAGTATACACATTTGTTTCAAATGTTAAGGTTGGAAACAAGGTTTACATTATTTCCACTGTGGTTGTAGTACAGTGAAACCTCATGATTAAAAAGGCCAATCAGATCGTTGTGAAGTTGTTCACTCCCACTCTGCAACATTATATTAGGAGGCACCATCTTATGATCGCCTCTTAGTTGGATGTCGCCGCTATAGTGGATTAATACAAAAATGCTTTTCCTACTTTATGCAGCACTCACGTTCAATTTTGCATGTAAGTATATTTACAAATCAAAAATATACAATAATAATTAGCTCTGAAGGCCTATCTCTTATTCAAATTTACATTGAGTTACATTGAGTTGTTTTTTAATAATAGACTGAATTGTGGGTTTTATTTTCAGTTTGCACAGAAAATAATTTTGAGGTAAAAACTGTGACTACTGGACAAAATGTGAACCTAAGCTGCCCTCGCCAAACCTCAGCTCTCTACCAAGAAACTCTGTACTGGATCCGACTGGT
>NW_015113773.1:114081-120776 GCF_001443285.1 Poecilia latipinna
TTTGAGCACCTGCCCCGTTAGTGGTCTCTGCACGGCCCTGGCGGGCCGTATTTAGAGAGCTCCAGGCCGACTGGTTTCGTGTTTCAGTGCGGCTCGTGTAACATAGGAGGCCGATCGCTTTGACGGGGGGGCATAGATCAGAAACGTTGTGGGGAAAAAAAGAATCCAACCTCGATGCCGTCGGCTCTAAAATGAAACGCGCATGGCTCTGCGGTGGTAGATGTATACACAAGCAATCATGCGGACGCTGAAACTCACAGGCAGATCTGAGGACGCAGGCCGGAGACATAAACATTCGCATTTATGGCTTGTGCAAAACTTGGAAACATTTGGAAACGGTTTGTCGCACCGACGCCCCCTAACCCCTCCTGCCGCCCAACCAATCGCCTTTTACAGTGTGCTTTTTCTCGGTCATCTTATCAGTCCTGTTTTAACACCACCACCTTTTTTCCCCTCTTCCACACGTACAGAGTAAACATCACAGCCACTCCCCTCTTCTCCTATCACCAGGTATTTCTGGATCCTCATTGGCTACCTGCAGGCCCAGCTTGCAACACCTCCCGAGGGTTCATTGACCTCCGCTCCCTCCGTCTCTGTGAAACAACAACAACGTCGACTTGAAAGAATCTGAATAAAGTCAGCTGCGGTGGATAAACACCCACCTGCATTCTGAGGTAATGCTTTGCACAGCTTGTCCTGGCTTTGTGAAAGTATGCGCATTCAGCACTTGCTGCTCCTCTTTCCGTTCTGTCCCAAAGAAATAATAATAACAATAATAATAATAATAAAGCCAACAGACTTCTGCTCAAGTGTTTTAGCACATTTATGGTAACTTGGAGACTGTTTTTTGTTTTTTTTATGCAATCAACAAGGTGAAGCTGTGAGGTGTGATGTACAGTTCACACTTCGGGCTCCTCACGATTCAGCCAGAAGTTATTTTGTACCAGGATTCGCATAGAAATGTGAAACCGGGCCGTTCCCATAAGCTCTGCGTACGTACGTGAGGCGGAGGTGGAGGTTAAACCTGCACACCTGCAGACAGTGCTAAGTTCATACAGGACGGAGGAATTCTGGATCGCGGTGATGTTCACTGTTAGCTTGGCGACTTTTCAAAAGCATACATGCAAAACTAGTAAAGCAACATAGCAGCTCCAGCCGGATCGTAGCGACATTCTGAGACGTTTGCAGAAAAACGGCTGCGAGTTTTAATAAGGCCCCATAATTCATGGATATCTTTAAATGTATTTAGTTTTGAAGCCATTTCGCTGCAACGTGCTTTCATTGACCCATTTAGGAATAATGCTGTACTAATAAACTTGCCTCCACTTGCCAGGCCTACAGATGGTGTTTTTGGTTTATGCCATTTGCTGCTACAAGCATGATTTTTACAGTGTTAAGCCAACAGACACACCCACTTCAATTCATCCTGTGGGACTTTTACCTGGTTCTTCTGTTCAAGAGGCTGAGCAGATCTACTATTTTTCTCTGCAAAAAATAATAACCATGGGATAAAATGTGCGAAGCTGGTAGAGGTCTACTCCAGACGAATGGCAGCTGTGGCTGTTCCACAAAGTATTGCCTGAATGTTAATAGGAATGCATACCACAACTCTTAATTTTTTCTTACACTTGAGAATTATATACTATTTTATCTTGGTCCACCATGTAAGCAAACGATGATATTCGTAGAATTTTGTGGCTGTAATGGGACAGAATGTGAAAAACTTTCAGCAGAGTAAATATTTTTTACACGTATTTACTCTGTTTACATGTAAAAGTATTTATTTATGTCCACAAAGAAGGATAGCTGCATGGACCTTATATAGAAATAAAGATGAGATCATGCACAATTTTAATTTTAGTAACAAAAAACATTATATGAATTTTTTTTTTCTTTTTTGCTGTCAAATTTTTTGAATAGTATGTAATTGATTGAGGCACAATGAAAACCCTTTGAAAAAAACAAAAATGTCTCAATTAAACGAGCGATTATCAGAGGGTTTTATCCATTTGTACGTCCAATTCCAGAGGGGTCAGTGCCTCTCCGGTCATGAACGTCACGCGGACGTCACTGACCTTTTTGGTATTCAGACGGCGACAGACGTTTGTGGACTTGCGCCCAGGTGAACGTCACCGTCGTTTCATTTTAGGGTAACACCGTTTTGAAACAAACATTCGCTTTAAGAATTAGAACATCTGTTGGTGGAACAAACAATGTAATGATCGCAACCTGCGGAAAGCGGCTTCCGCTCACGATTAACCAACTAACAACCCATTTCTGAACCAAAAGTCAATCTACAGCAATAGAGGTTTTAGTACGATGTAATTTGATCAGTTACGCATTTTGGCATTTGTCACATTCCTACTGCAGACATTTTCTACTAGAATTTGATGATGCAGAATAAATGAATGACATGGAAGGATATTCTGTGTCTTTATCTGCCAAATACAATCTGCCTGACTGTAATTGAATCCCTGGATATCTGAATAAATATCATTTGCTGTGTTCAAAATGTGTTGAAAGAGGCCAATTTAAGAATATACTTTAACTTTACGGTCTACTTGCAAAACCATTAATGTTTGGTATCACCCAAAACACACTTGGGGAAACTTGGTGGAGGGAGCATCATGCTGTGGGAGTGCTTAGCATGTTCTGAGAATCTGATCAAAGATTGATTTCTCTGAACACAGGGCGATCCTGGAAAATTACATTCTGGAAAAGGCGATGTAAACCCGTTTAAAAATGATCAAAACACTTGAACGGTCTGAATAAAACAGCGAGTTGACCTCATTGCTTAACAGTGTCTGATATAATTTTATTTTAGTTGTCGTACTAAATGTGTCCTCAAACAAAAGCAGTTAAATCATCGGACTTGTATAACAACCCATAAAAGTGACTTTTATTGACATTTACAGTATGACAAAACGCATTTATGTAATGTAAGAGGGCCATAAAAAAGCCCAACCTAAATGTGTGACGAGAAGGTGACCGCTGCTTTCGCCTGTCTAAAATGGTATAAGAATAGAAATAAATATATATATATAAAAAAAAAAAAAAATTCATGTAGATCAGTTTAAGCTTACCTGTTTATCTCAGTTTTAAAAAGATCCTTGTTATATACAAATGTGTTTTTTGTTCTTTCAAGGGGAAACGATCTCAAAATCTGTCATTCTGGAAAGACGATCAGCTGTACAATAAGAGAAAATCCTTCAAGACAAACTGATCCTCCTTATCTATGTTCATTTTACTGCATTGTCTGTCTGCTCTGTCAAAATGAAGCATTTAAAATGGTTAGCTTTATTTCACTTGTCTTAAAACAGACATTTAATTTTAAACTCAGTTGCAGCCGGGGGGGGGAACCCTCATTCTTATTTTAGAACTACATTTAAAAAAAAAATAAAACAAAAACCATAAGATAAAAATAATCAAGATTGGAATGTTTCCCATCGCAGGCGACGAAACAAACTCGCTCACATTAACCGGGCGGAGCGCAGAACCACGGCGTCCAGATCGAACTTTCCATCCGAGTGATGTTATCAGGAAGGAGGTGCCAACATCAACCGCTCCAACAAGAATGAAAAACAAACTGCAGTCGTGATTTTTCTAGCTTCATCTAAATATTTCTCTGACAACTGCTATCTTTGCATCCATCCACCATGAACCTGCATGATGCTGTCAGGAGGAAGTTTGTTCCAAGACAACAAAAAGAACCTTACAGTTTTCTTCAGAGGTATCGTAGCTCGATCTGGAGAAGTTTTGAAAACCGCTGCTTGTCATGCATTTTAAACTTTTCTTAGGAATGACTCTTTGTCTTCATATTTAAGAGGAAGATGTTTCTTTCAAGCTACGCTCTGCTTTGTTTGGGTCTAACACACAAAATGTAAGAAAGATAAAATAAAGTGTTCAAAGGGTATGAATACTTCTGAAACGCTATCCAAGTTTAGATTGTAAGGAAAAAAAATCTCCTAAAAATGTTTATTAAATAAGGGAAAAGGCCCCAAACTAGGGGGGAAACATTGAAGAGGGTGTGTACTGTACAGTCACCGTTACGCATGACTTGGTGAAACCACAATCCAGGATCGGTCCCTAACAAAGAAGCCCACCCATGTCTGGAACCTCCCCTTTTTTTTCTTCTTTTAAACATTTTCTTCATTGCTGCAGCGCACCACAATTATGACTGAGACTGCATAAAGACTGCTGATGTTGAAACTACAGAGTAGTTAAACACAGCTCATCCCTGCATGCAGGTTTTGACTCACACTGGGCCTGGGGAGGCTTTTGTTTCTGGTTATTTTAAATGCTGAGAACGGCAGAAATCGTGTACACGTACTGTATTATTATCTGGGTTACCGTGGTGTCCTTCTGTTTGAAAAATAGTCATTGTTGAGCTTAAAATCTAAAATGTTGCGGAAAAATGTCATTTTGATTTAACAATTGCCTGTTGTGTATGATAATTGTGAATGAGTTTTCTTTTTTTTTATCGTTTTTTTGAAACTTTCTTAAACCTAATCTCTCCGTTATGTTTTCACAGCTTCTTTGAGGGGCGCAGTAAACTGATATTAGTGACGCAAACGCAGCACAAAAAGAAGAGTACAGGTTATACTAACCGTTTCTTTGGAATGAAATCATCGCTTACGGACGGAGGAGAGCGATCAGGAAAAGTTAAAAGGACTCTCGTCTAGACTGTTGCATAATGCATGAGGCAGATTTTGCGGTCAGGAGTCCATAAGCCACGTAAACAATATTCTTCCAGAGAGTCTGCATGAAACGCAAGAAAACAACCATGAAGTCCGAAGCTTTATCTTTTTATTGGACGCAACAAAATTGTTCTAGACGGCTGTAAAAGATAAAGCAAACTAGTTCCCAGCGCTAGAAATATGATCTGTTTTCTTATAAAAATCTGATGTAGGAGCATGTTTATGATGCAGGTACGCTAACTGATACTCAACTCTACGAGTTGTAAGCATTTTTTTATTTTGCTAATGCTTTACTTATTACAAAATACCAGTGATTAAAATCTGAATCTAGAATAAATGACTCACAGGCATACTCTGCTTACCGACTACGTGACTTTTGAATGCGGTGTTTGGCATTGATTTAATTCAGGGGCATCAGAGTAAAGGAGGAAAAGCATTTCTGAAACATATTCAGAGGTTTCCTAGCGAAATAACTTTGAAAACCTTGAACCTTAGTTATTGCACTACATTTTTTTTTTTTCATCCGTGTCATAAAATCTGAATAAAATACATTGAGTTTTTTTGGGCTGTAGCTTGAGAGAATTTTGAAAAAAAATAAATAAAATGAAAGCGATTTGAATATTTCTGCAAGGCAGCCAGTAATATTAAATAGTTGCAAGTTTGCACTGCTCCTCCTCACAGCAACAGGGCTATAGGTCAGCTCCCAGCTGGGGCCTCCCTGGGTTGCGTTTGTGTGCATGGGGATTTTCTCTGGGCGTTCTGGTTTCCTCCCACAGTCCAAAACAAGCATCTTCGCTTAATTGGCAACTCTATTTTCGGTTTCTGTGTGTGTATATTTGTCTTTCTGTTCCCTTGCGAATATGCCATCCCTCTCGCCGGAAAAGGCTCCAATCCTTCTGCGGAACAGGGAAAAAAGGGATCCTTTCACTTTTAAGCTCGAGTACAAACGCTAAATGTCGCATGTTTATGAATCTCTTTTTCCGTGCATCCCGAACTGATGAATGTCTTTCAAACCTTCCATAAAGTGCAACTATACCCGCTTCTTTAGGCAGAGCTGTTGCACAACAGCAGCAGCATAACGAACTCAGACTGGTTTGTGGTTTCTAAAGGTCACGCTTGCACTGGTCTAAAGTTCTTCACCAGCAGTGATCCGATCCGCCTCTGCTTCCTGACCCAGAGTTGCAGCTGTGCTGCAGAAAATCAAGATGATGGCAATGAATGAAACCTTTGTTTTCCACCCAACACCAAAGAGAGCATGCATGTACACGAGTGTGGGACCAAGTTTAGACATTACCAACGGCGAAGAACTTTAAGATGTTTTCATACTGAGCACATTGCTCCGATATAAACTTTGGGTTTACAGAATAATAGGCAACACTGACGGCAAAGAAGTTCAGTCCCACTATGTGTAGAGCAGCTTTCAAGGATCCATGTAATCAGTTATCGATCCATGTGAGCATCCCTGCCCTCCGTGGCGTCTGTGCTGAGGTCAGCAGGAAGTTCCCACAGACCCGCAGAGTGTAAACACAGCTGCCTGCATCAGTGTGTGTATTCATGTATGTTGGGAGGGCAGTCATAGGACTGGAGGTGGGGTAGAAAGCTGGGGCGGCGAGGCTGTCGGAGAGGGGAGGGGTCGAAGATCCTGAAAGGAACAATTGTGGGTGACACTGAGGGGGTCTTGGAAATAGGCGGGGGTTAATGCACAGAGCTGAAAGTAAACAAGAAGGCCGGGCTTTGTTTGGACTTCAGTGTCAGAAAGCAGGAAAGCTGACAGAGTGTGTACGGCGTATGCATTCGGATAACGATCCGAGTTCGTTGAGTTGCTTGTCATCGTCTGCTGAACGTCAAGAGGAGCCCAAGATGGGTGCTAATCTTTGTGAAGGAAAAAACAAGTTTTGAAGAATTTAGACTGAAAAAGTTACAACTATATATATATATATATATATATATATATATATATATATATATATATATATATATATATATATATATATATAT